>NW_009211071.1:3934-56598 GCF_000690835.1 Fulmarus glacialis
AAAAAAAAGACAGAGAGAGACAAAACCCAGGAAAAACAAGTGATGCAACCGCTCACCACCCACCAACCAACACCCAGCCAGTCCCTGAGCAGTGATTGCTGCCCCCTGACCAACTCTCCCCAGTTTATATGAGCATGACATCATATGGTATGGAATACCCCTTTAGATAGTTTGGGTCAGCTGTCCTGACTATGCTCCCTCCCAGCTTCTTGTGCACCTCCTCAGTGGCAGAGCATGGGAAGCTGAAAAGTCCTTGACTTACACAAGCACTACTTAGCAACAACTAAAACATCAATGTGTTATCACATTATTCTCATGCTAAATCCAAACCACAACACTATACCAGCTACTAGGAGGAAAATTAACTCTATCCCAGCTGAAACCAGGACACCACAGCTCACAAATCCATGTAATTCAATTTTCTGCAAGTAATTATCTGCTCATCTGATTCCGATTGTGTATATCAGAGTAATTGCACTAATGTCATCAAAGTTACACAAGCCTAATCAGAGTGTCTCTTGATCTGAGATAATCCACAGAAGATGTATTTCTTGACCTCTTTTACTCAGTTCACCCTTACACAAAATGGAGATGATGGATCAACTCTACTAGGTTGAATGCAAGCAAACTAACCTAAAAAGTCCTTTCCTTCCTAACTCATGATCTTGTTGAAGGTTTTAGTCAGGGACAATTTATGTCTTCAAAGAGAGACATGACTGCAGGGCCCAAGCAGCACTTTGTCCAGAAAGAGGAGCTTTCTTGAGACAAGAGGTGGGGATGGCAGAAGCAAAGAGGATAAATTATTCTGGAGGTATTTGACATTGGGGAATGATGCAGGTGTTTCCAGGAAGACCTGCATGGTTTCCCCTAAGCTCTCAAGTCTGTTGCCTGCATATAGGCATGTTGTGTCAGTTGAGATGCCTGAAGATACCTTGCCCAGGACTCCAGCTAATATTATAAAATGGTAGAGATAGACCACTGCCAGCCTCATTTGGCTGTCTCTGATAACCAGAGACTTGGACAACTACGCACAATTGAATCAAACCTTTAGTATCTGGAAAATCTAATGCTTCTTGGAATCATAATTCACAGCTACCGGGAAAATCTTCTTAACAGATATAACACCTAGTTGCATTCAATCCAGTACGGTTTGCAGAAGATTTCACCCAAGATACCAACTCTTTGAGGCAGGTATTTTATTTCGCTAATTTTCATGCAACACACCTAGTTACCTAACTGCCATGGGTTCAGGCTAATGACTCCTCTTTCATAAAGGGACCTACAGGTAGGGAAGTAGATACTTCATCACCGTATCAACCAGTAAACTATGCTTTAAAACTGTGAACAAACAGAAAAAGACTTCATAATGTGGGCTACTACAGACACTGGTATGCTGCTTTCATTGGCTTTAACGGGTTTTATCTTCATGGCCTGTACAGGGATCAAACTTGGAAACCCATGGTACTCAGAAAACATAGCTAATAACCTGCAAAGCCAGGTATTTTATTAGCTATTTATATCTCTGCAGCTGGGGAATTGATCTAATCACAGGAAATCTTAACTAATGACAAATAAATAGGCTTGTGGTTACCTGCTTCAACCATCCAGCTTCTTAAACCTATATGAGCTGCACTTCAAAAGCCTTTGGTGATTCTGTCAGTACAGATGCGGGCATCAGTTGCGTAAGGGCCAGGGTATGCAAAAGAGACAAGCAGTAAGATAACTCACCACTTTCTTATGTTACTTTTCCTCTTCCAGACCCAAGCCTCCAAGGCAACAACCTGCAGTTGCATGAGCAGATAGCATCTTGCTTGTCTGTGAAGAAGTCCATTGTTTTTTGGTGGCTACAGATGGTATAGATTTGAATTTATCTGATCAGTTATACAAGCCATGTGTGTTAGATGAATTCCGCCTATACATGGTACTGCTTACCATTTGAACTGTTAACTCTCAGCTCCCATTTAAGTCAATGGAGACAAATAGACGTTTTTAGAATAGAATTCATGTGACTGATTTTAGACAATTATTTTACAATGAGATGAATCATGTTCTAAAAGTGTTTATTTCCTCCGCTGACTATAAAAGTAGTCTAGACAACTAGTTTGGCTGTAGATACTGGAAGCATCTTGATTGAGACAGATGTGTCCACTCCAGCCTGATTACATATTCAACCTAACCTGCAAACATTTCCAGATCAATGAACAGACATTTAACTCATTTAAAAAGTGTTACAAAGGCGTAAATAAATACTAGAAGGTTTACAACAATAGGATTTTGAGAGTACATACTCTGATCAAATACTTGGGTTTTTTACTTTATAAAGTGCTTGAACTTAGATGCCAATATTTCAGCATCAAGAATTGATATCTATCTGCAAGATCAGATGTAGTTTAGCACAGCTTATTGAGCTGGCACAGTGATAACACTATAAAAAATTATATACACCTAAAGGTAAATATATAGTTATATATATATTTATAAATGATGCAATCTTGCTTTTTCTATGGTGCAGTCATAGCATTTAATTCAAAGATTAATACCAAAGGAAAATCTTTTCCCAGTGAGTTAAACTAACACTGTGTAATTTAATTAACCAGTAGATATAAATATAGAGCAGTGTAGTCTCGGACTGTAGAATTTTTGATACTAGCAGAAATACACTGTGGATTTTTCAGTGTCATTTTTGCTGACATTTTTCTTAATAAGCTTATTGAATGAAGCTTATTGAAACATATGATCTCCAGAGACTTTCCCGTTTAGTTTTACTGTGGATTTCGATTTTTCCATTTAAGGCCATTTGAAATCCCAAACGGTCTCCATCAAAGTGACTGTCACTTAGAAGTAAGTTGCTGCAGCTTCCTGAGCTCCCTTAGAAATCAACTTATCCAAATCAGGGCATTAAGTGGGGCAACAGTATTTAATTTCAGGCAGTCGGGAAATTGACAGTTACACATCTTTGGTGGTACAAAGTTTGCTGGTAATTTCTAATTTTAAAGGTCTTTTGGAGGATTCACAAAGCCCTTGAGACTACTGTGAAGGAACACGATACTGTTTGCTGCTGCTAACTAACTAAAGTGCCTCGGAGATTAAGCATAGAGGGAAATCTTGCATTAGAATAGGTTGACAAGGTAGATGATACGTTAAGAATTCATCCAGCTCATCAACAAAGATCTGAGTGGATCTCAAACAGCAGAAATCTCTATTGCAAACCACACTTTCATGCCTTTAAATCTGAATCTGATATACCAATCTCACATCATTCTCTTTTTCCCAACAAAGTCGTATAATAGCTTCATTGGACAGAAGAATTGAGAAACTGTATTTCCAAGAAGCATATAGTTAGATGCTAAGATGCAAATGTCATAAACCAAACTCCCAAGTTCAAGTCACATGTGGGTTAGAAGCATTTCTGTTTGATTTTAGAGCAAGCCAGGTTTTAAAATGAAGATATTCCTTCTCTATTGCTTTTATTATTTCCTGTAGGAAAATACTGAGCATGATTGTGCACTGGCAAATCGATTCCATTTCACTCTAGAGAAGTTTTCTGTTCCATCAAGGCCATCATAGGAAAGGATCTGTCTTGAATGTATATTCATTTGTCAAGTGCTCCAGGACACTCCTTATCTGATACAACTAGGGATTGATCACGTCTCTTTGTGAAGAGTCGTGGGACGCGGCCATTGGTAGGCAACACCACAAACACAAGTTGATTCTGGAGTTCAAGAAGACCAACCAAGTGGTGCAGCAAGATACGATTGGGAGAGTTGTTCACTCTGCAAATCCCACACCACGGCTGACCAATCCCAGTCAAGCCAGAAAACACTTCTTCAGCTATTCCTACAGTTCAGGCAGTTCATTTGACAAGAAAAGAGGTTTTCTAACTATATGGGAAAGAAGAAATCAGAAGCTGAATGTCATACTTGGTCATCCTCCTACTTAAAAACCTCCTGCCTGCTTCAGTTGTGTGGGGGAGTCTAAGGGATGATAAATCTACCTACTCACTCCTTACAAGAGTTGCAAATAAAAGAAGTCATTCCCAGTCTTAAAAAAGGAGCTATAACCAAGCAGGTATTAGTATATCTGTCCCCTTGTCTCCTCTCTCCCAGCATTTCCCTCCCTGCCCCGGAAAATACTACCCATCTCACCAAGAGGAGTGACAAACGCCCACGAAAGAGAAAGGCGAATGTTTCCCTGCTGCAAACTAACCACGCTGTAGCTCACGCTAACTGAAGGCTTCGTGTCTTATGAAGATAACGCAGCGCATCACTCAGGACCGGGAGACTGTTTTGCTGCAGGACGCGGTGGGCTCAGCTGAGTGTATTAATGATTCATGCTTACTTTGCCAGCACATAATGTATCGTAATCATACGGAACCAGCGTACAGCGGTACTTGAGACACATTTGTCCAGCTAATAGTTTGACTTCATCTGAAATGTTTCATTGGGTCACTGACCTATTAATTGTAGGCAGAGCACAGGGGATAATATATAGTCGATACACTCCCGAGCCAGACTCCCTTCTTCACAGTTACCAGGCAACATCCTTCAGCTCTGCACAGCGCTGCTAATACTTTTCCTCTCTTCCCACTCCAAACTTAGCATGTGTTCACGAGAGCATCGGAGGGTAAGAGACAAGGCAGAGCATATTTAAGTTAGATGGCTCTTTACAAGCATTAAGCAATGCACTCCTGTAATAAACAACTATGCCAGAGCTAATACTCAATAAACAGTGTGCTTTATAAGCAATTAGGGACTCACATTGTGGAACAGCCATTTCAGTGGAACGTACGCTACTACCCTAACAATGCTTAGCAAGATAAGTGGCTTGTTAAAAGCATCATAATTCTCCTTTAAAAATCAATTAACAGTTTGGTGCATTTTTTTTGGTCTATGGACTGCTGGATGTCTTATTCAAATGAGGATGAATCCAGGGAACTGCTTCTCATGTTCTATTCATTGGCTGCTGTTTAACCCTGAAAAGTGCAACTGGAAGCAAACCTGCAAAATAAATAAATAAAATTATATAAGCATAATCAAGTTCAGTTGTTTTTCAGCCCAAGAGGCAGCTGAAGATGCTCAGATGAGTCAGATAAACCCATTTTCTCTAGGCAAAGGAGATGCCAGAGCACATTATAAATTTTTAAAATTAAATTCATTAATAATCTCTTCCCCAGATCATGCTGGGTTAGGTAGCAGAGGCTTAGTTTAGAGAGGTTTGATTGTGATTTCTACACAAACAGGCAGTATATAGTCCTTTTCCTGAATTTACAGGATATGTCTTCTTCTTTCTAAAGAAAGATCCCTGCTTTATGGGATCCCTGGGAAAGAACAGTCAATCAGGGCACCAGGCACAGAAACGAGGGTGAGAAAGTCATGGGAGAGGAACATCCTGGCCATGCCTCCCCTCCATCACTAGCAGGCAGGGCACTGAAGGACCAGATGTTCTCCTTTTTTCACCTCACAAAGCCAGAGATGTTTTCAGCCACTCCTGCTTGCAAAGGTAAAAAGCCAGAGCCCTTTTCTAAGTGGGACTGAATACTTTCATCCTCACTAAATATTCACAGGATTATTTTTCTTAGCCCAATCTGATGCAGTCCTTCTTCCTCCCTGAGTAGCGATGTGCTCTTCCTGCCATTGATTTCCTATCAGCCCTTTATAAATGCCTTCTTTCTTCCCTCCCTGATTAATTATTAAGCTATTAAATCAAATGCTGCGTCCTAGAGTTTGTAAATCAAAACACAACCTCCACCTGCCTCTCCTCAAACACTCTCCTCCTGACCTACAGGCTTTGTTGGAGGAAAGTCAGCCGCTGTTATCCTGGACCTTCTCCTTCACACCACAAGCCCACTCAGCAATCAAGTACAAGAAAAGGGCACAGATTTTGGAAGATGGTAAAGAAACATTACTGGACTTTAGTGCAGGATTGCTATTCATAATTACAGCACATACTAAGCATGCACTAAGGATTGCCTTGGATAACCAAGACAGTTCATGTGTACTTTTCAAATGCAAGTAATTGCAAAAGAGTTTGTACAGACTTTATAATCCTGCTGGACTGTGCTGAACTCACGGATGAATGTACACTTAGACTGCAGAGCCTCAGTGGCAATACAAAAGCATATTGTGCTGTTGTAGATAGCATACAAAAATGGTAAGCAAAGGATTTCAGAATGAGTGTTCAGTAGGAATTGTGGTGTTAACACGGGCTGTTCGAAGAAAATTCCAGGTGTCATGCTTGGATTAAACTAGCCAGAAAAGTGCATTTCTCTCATCTACCATGGAAAGCTTCGTGCTTCTGGGAAATAGATGAAAAGAAATGAATACTTTGGCTGCCTAAATGTCAAACAGTTTAATTCTCTCCATTGCCAGGGCTGCAGAGCCAGCTGGCTTTTCCCTGCCTTCCCCTCCATCCCCCAGTCTGCCCCAGAGCAAGAGAAATGCGGCTGGTTGCAGTGGTTTTGCTTTACAAAGCCACTTCTCCCTAACTCCTATTTTAACCTCTACACTGTAAACTCCGAGAACAATTGAAAAGACTGAAAACTGGGAGGTGGTACAATCCAAACGGGGTGCCACAGCTGCTCCAGCTGGAGGCATGTGTGTCTTGAGAGTGTGAATGCATGTCAAAGTATATATACTTTTTTAATCTAGAAAATTTCTTTTGTCCAGCTAAAGAATTTTTTCTTCTGAATGAAGAGCGCCTTCCACTTAGAAATAGAATGAATGGCACTGCTGAAGATAAACCTGTTCATACACACCCAAGCCCATATATAAAAATCAACCCAATAGACAACATGAAAATCAATAGAGAAATCTAACTCTGAGGTATATATAACAACAAAGGGATTGCAGATACTACCTAAAAAAAAAAAAAAAGAAATTACCCTCTCTATCTCCTCATTGCTTTTTTCCTCCTTTGCTTTTTTAAAACTATTTTTTATTTAAATCACCTCTGAATGGGCTTATTGGCAGGTCAGAGAGGAACTCAGAGCATTTCTTAGGTGAAGTGATCCTGAACAGTCCAGGGAACAAAACTGGACCAAATATGTCCAGACTGTTACAATACTGAACTGAAGAGAGCTGGCTTCTTGCTTTCTGCTGCCTGGCTCCTCTATGCTATGAATCTTTCATCGGTGCTTTTGTTTCAGCCGAGGGAGAGAGAGAGAGAGAGAGAAATGTCACGCAAGCAATATAAAATGGACAGATGTAATACTTCTTAGAGTATGCTCATTAAAAAATCAGCGTGCATATTTTATCTGTTCTAGAGAGCCTAAACCAAATTTCACGATCCCTGCATTTTTATTTCAGACAGCAGATCCTGTTCAAGAGGAATTGAAAGGCTGTTTGGGACCTTGTGAGTGAAAAGGGAAGATTTTCGTTAGCTTCGGAGAACTTTGGAGCACACTTTCACTTTGTTGCCGAGCAAAACAAGAATGCTGGGTTTCTAGCTATGGCAAGAATTAAGCTGTCAGGACTCACAACTTCTTTCCTTACCAGGTCCTCGTACCTTTTTAGCCCTGGTTTGTAAAAGAAAAGGACATGACTCAAATCCTTGCCTTTTTTCCCTTCCATGGACCTGCTGTATTTAGAGGAGCTGAATTTAGCAAGGTTTGAGGGTGGAAATGATGTCCCTTGCCTCCAGACCACTGCTATTCTCCGTCCATTGTCGCTGGACAGCCTTGCAGGGAGCACTTCAGCTGTCACTCAGGCTTTGCTCAGGGAAAGGTCTCACCAGCACTGAAGAGATTTCATCTCTTTCAAGGCCAGCCTCTTAGGGGTCAATGTTATTAAGGTTTTTTCCATGGTTATGAATAGAATTGCATCTTTTCTTTTATTTTCTTTACCTTTTCTTTTCTTTATCTTTTCTTCTCTTCTCTTCTCTTCTCTTCTCTTCTCTTCTCTTCTTTTAAAACTGGGTAAACTTTTAAGTTGTAAGATCATACAAAAAGGAAAGCTCTGCTGGTCTATTTCCTCCAGACACAAGTGAGAGAAAAGCATTTTTTCCAATTTTGGCTATCATCTGGCTTATTTCACCCCAAAAGAGGAACTTCTCCTGGCCTTCTGCACCTTCATTTTGTCTTCTAGATGACTTCCAAGACAGCTACTGCTGACGGACCTCTCCTCTCACCGTTGAGACGTGAGCATCCCTTAGTCATAACTCATCGACACCTCTCAGTCAACGGCATCATCATCTCAAGCATTCACAATCCAGCCTGGAAACATCTCCTTGGCTCCAGGCTTCCTGCCTCCATAGAGCATGGGGAGAAGCATTGGCATTGAAGAGCCCCCAAAAATGTGTAAACTTTTCTATATAAGGCCTCCCTGGAAGTTGTCTTTTTCTTAAACAACCCTTTGTGTATCAGAAGGTCAGGTACACTGGTGTCTTCATTATGTGTGTCTATCATGCAGGACCTTCAATTCCATGGCTGGATACACAAGATAAGAGTCGATTAACTCTAGATGGCTAATGGAGAAGAATAGGCATTTCCAGTGCAAGATGCACCTGACTTCTTTTAGCTGTTTACTTAGAGATGAATTGCACCCTGAAAAAACAACATTGGTGAGCTCCAGTGGAGGCTATAGATACCAAATCCTTACTGAATGAGATCCCTCCCAAGTGCTGGTAATGACAATGAACAGATGCTTAATTAAGGAAATAAGATAACTCAAAATATGGTGAAGTATATATAAAGACGTCACTTGGATGTTTTAGGTTATGAGACACCTATTCCTAGAACAGTTTGTTGACACCTTTCTGAGGATAAGAGTTTTTCTATCTCATGGACATCCTGTTCTGCCAGAAGAGAGAGCCTGTGGCACTGTTATGAATGACAATCTGCTATTCACATTTAGCTTTGTAAAAAGAGTTCTGTCATTTTAATAATGAAGGATGTTCATTCCAGTGTGAATGTGATTGGTCAGAGATGAATCTAGCAAAACCAGTAAGTATTAACATTGATTAGTCATTCAGACTGATCTCAGTCCAGTTTGACGGCACACCTTAGAAATTCAACCTAATAAGAGACAAAACCAGTAGTATAAAGCCATGGTTTGAAATGACCTACTAGTCAGAGCGAGCATCCTTCTGGGAGCAATCAGCTCTGTATTCATCCCAGATAACCCCACAGCATTTAACAGAGGCATAGCTAATTATCCTAGGCACCCTGTTGAGCAGGAGCTTGCCACCTCTAAGGCTCTCCAGTGAAACCAAAAGATAACTAAAAAAAGCTAGCCTATAGTCAATAGATGGAAATTTGCTCCTCAGGGTCTTCATCTCCAATGTAAAGTATCTATAGGGTCTAAAAATTGACGAAGGGTTTGAAACCCTTACTCTGAAATGACCAGAGAGAAACATGGTCCCTTGGGTTTGATTTGGATTTCAGGGGATTAAACTGTGCTCCTCAGAGCTTCCCTCCATCCCTCTGGTGACTCTAGGAGAGCAGATGGTGACTCGGTTTTTAATGTAACACCTCTGTTAACTGCCCCAATAATCCCACTTGCCTGTATCTGGGCCCTCACAAAAATGCAACTTGCTTTTTTAATCACTAATTACCAGGGAGGATGACAGCAAAAGCGCTCTGTTCTGCATGTCTGACATAATGTTGTCAACTCCCAGGGGTATATTGCCGTACCGTAGTATTTGGTGAGGGTTTTTTTTGTAAGCCTCCAATTGCTGCAATCATATTAGAGTTGCCTTGTTGCCTTCTCTTCCTCTCTTCTTTCTGTCTTCCTTGCCTTCCTTCTTGCTACAGGAAAAAGCTGGAAAATGGGAATCTAGGGCATCTTGCTGCAAAGAGAAAGGAATAAAATCTTGCATTTCATTATTTTTAAATGACATCATTTTTGAGCCCCAATTTTCTTCCAGGAACTGACTGATGTTTTTACACTTCTAATCTTGTCAGTGTTATGACTCACGGAAACCACCTCTGAGATAATCTCAGACAAGGGGTCTGGAACTCAGATGCAAGCTTATGTTATCCTTAACCTGTTTTATAACATGTTGCATGGAAAATATACTGCTTTGTTAGGTGGCTAAGAAGTAGGCAAATAGGACCATATCTTTTTCATTCATTCAATAAAACACAGCAAACCCTGCTTTGTAATGATGCATGCTGATAAAAAGCTCTGCCACGTGCCTCCCATTTTGAGCCAGCAATATATAGCAACTGCTCATGAAGTCTGTTGTGATACCTGAAAAGCCTACGCTAAGCAAAGCTGAAATAAATGATAAACAAAACAGAGCCCATTTTTCTCCAGTCCTGTTTAAGTGTATGGGGGCTGTCAAGGCAAGATGCACATTAGTGCTTAACTGAGAATGACTTCAGAGCGCAACTCGTAAACCTCCATTAATAACTCCTTGACAGCCTGGCAGTGCCTGTCTTGGCATTTATCTAACAGCAGGCTACTATTATACTGTGACAAGTTTCGCTTCTCCAGAGACCTCTAAAATACCTGTAGGATCTGGAAACATTTGAGAAGGGAAAAGTGTACCACTTCCCCCTTCTCCATTCAAATTAGGTTTATTATCATATTTAATCCAGCATGAATACTGCCTTATTTAGCATGACAACTATAACTGCATATATGTTAGCTCAACCCAGTGTTGGTTCCAGTGTGAAATTATTCCTTTCCCGGTTGAAAATGAATGACACAGACTGGAAAATAGCTCATGTTGGGATCCACATTTTAAGTACAGTGTGCACTCAAGTTGCACAAGATGTTGCTTGCTTAGGCCATTTTTGTCTATTTTTTGCGGCTATTCCAGCAATCCTCAAGCTTTCCCCAGCGGGTTGGGAGCCGCTGCGTGTTCTCTAGGCATGAAAAACAGCAGGAAGAGCTCTGAAAGTCTCCTGCAACGACACACCTTGAGCTCCAAAAACTGCTGATACTTGAACAGTATAGGTACAAAACAGCTTCCACCACATAGCCCAGGGACCTTGGTCTGTTTCTTGGACAAATCCCAAACACCATATAGACGAAGCCTATGTAATCCTGGCAATCACTTATGTCCCTGAGGACAAAGACCCCATCTGCAAAATATACAGAAGAAATGGACCAGCTTTGCAAAGCTTTAATTCAGCTCATGGCTGCAACTCTTCTAATAATGACATATGACAGCTCTGTAAAAATGTTTTTAGTTGCCAAGACAAGCATTGGAAAAAGAAGGCCAGGTTATGTTTGCGAATACAAGTTGAATTAGCTCCTCTTCCCCTGTGCAGGTGGAATACATTTTGAGGCAAAGGGGATTTGTCTTGAGCATGAGATGGGGCTTGGATATCTCCTGTAACGGTGCGAATCCAGGAGACTAGAGAAGAGTAAAAAGTGCCTGGCTGTTAAAGAGAAAAACGGGGAGAAACAAGGAAATGCTGATAATTCAATTTGACTTCAACTTCCTTCCCAAAGCAGAACAAGCAAACAGTTATACAATATAGGGTGAACAAGCTGAGCATACATATGCTCATGCTGTTTCAAACAGCATGGTTGTGTCAGCTGGAGGATAGCCTGCAAGACAATGGAAGTCATTCTCCTGTCTGTCCCAGGTGGCACCCCATGTCTGGTTTTAATATCACCCTTCAAGAAAGATGGTTGGGCCGATGGGAGCATTTCCAGGAGAAATTAATGATAATGATCGTCAGAGTGATGTACACGGTTTGTAAGAACTAGTGAAAGAGCTGGAGTTGCTGAGCCAAAGGAGAAAGATTTAAGGGGAAAGCTTTAACCAGGCTGTTGCAAAGGAGAGGGTAAGCTTTTCTGTGTGCCCATGGGTGACAGAACAAGAAATGATGGACTTAAATTTCATCAAGAAATGATTAGGTTTTTTGATTCTCCCACCATTAGTTCAAGCACGGCGTAGGGGGGAGGCTCAGAGTACCTCACACCCTGGTTCCTTTTAACAGAGCTGCAGGCTGGAATATAGGAGTTGATGGCTACTAGATACATCATTGCAACATCTCCTGCCACAGCCACAAAAACCCTTCAATTTGCCTATAAGAACATCAATGCATCTTAGAATGTTGCTAGCCTCTAAGTGGACTTGCCCCAAAGTGGACAAGACACACATACAGAATGCATATTAGATAATCAAATACCAGCTGGATGCCCCTGCTCCCTCAGGTTCTCTCCAGCTTTCCTCAACAGCACATATCTTTTTTCTCCCTTTGAACCTCTCTTAGTTGGTCTTGAGTGCCACACTGCTATACATCACTCTAAAGTCCTCCAAAGCTCATACGTCTGCAAGAATCTGACCTCCGAATAACATGGCTACTAACACCTCCAAGCATATTTCCCAAGAGAGTTTTACTAAAGCTTGGAAAGGAATTTGGGATCCTCATCCTACCATATACAAAGTAGTAATAATTTTCCATTGCTCCCAGGGAAGTGAAAATACACAATAACATCAGTTAGATCGAAAGTTATATTTACAGCGCGTTGAGGGGGAAGGGGCATTAGATCCCAGAGATTTAGCTTCAGGAGAAGTTCTGTCTGTGTCAGGATTTGAGACAGTCTTTGATGTTAGTGAAATAAAAGAAAGAAATATTTCCTTCAGGGAGCCAGAAAAAAAAAATACCCGAAGTCTTCAGCCTCACTTTCTTTTGTATCGCTGCTCCAGCTACTGTCTCCAGAATTCATTACGATAAGAAAACATCATTGGTTTAATATGACAACTATGATGCTTAATAAGGCTGGAAGAAACATCACTGTGACTCTATTTGAGCCTCCTAAACAATCAGTTATTGCTGAGAAGGTTACACCGATTTTTATAGCTCAGCAGCTGATTTGCAATTTGTATTCATCTTTCATTTTGACTAGGCCAATTGTGTGTTCTGTCTGCATTATCAGCTCCATAAAAACTCATTTCTAGCCATAAAAATACAAGATTTCTAATAATGCCTCTCCTACCTTGTATGAATGTATTTGTGGTTTTATTTAGAACAGAAAGGCAGTTAAGCTGTTAACTGGATTGTCTTTCTGGCCAGTTTCACTGCAGGACCTAATCCATCTGCTCTAAACCCATTCAGTCAAATTTGAACTGTATTGTTTTTATGATGAGATGGGAAGAATTTGTCTTTGCACAATTTATGAATTCTTAGTAACTGTGAAATTATTGCATATCAAATGTCTTGCTGTACAGAGTCACTCTGGGCAGACAGGGCTCCTGACAGGTATGGCCCATGCAGTCCGAAAGATGGTAAAGAACCAAAACAATTAACATAATGTCTGCAGCCTTATTGAGCAATAGGCATGTTACAGAGACATCTTACCTGAAGATACCAGTTTAACCAAAGTCTGTTTCCAGAGAACTGGAGTGTGGAAAGCCTCAGCGAAGGGGCAAAAATGACAGTGTAGAGAATTAAAATGATTAAGAAGTTGTCGACAAGAGGAGTAACAACCGTATTTAAGCAATGACAATACCTCGGGTGTCAAAACCAGCCCCAGGATCCTCAGGCATTTCTGTGACCTCTTTCAAGGTGAGTCTGTGCCTATAAGTATACTGGGAGAGCAGAGTCAGCGCTGGATTGCCAAGGGAAGGACAGGAAAATACTGACCTGTCATGAGGAGGTACAAATGCATCAGGCAGCTGAATGTCCAGAGTAATGGGTATCACTGGGGCCTGATAATTTCTCATCATTGATTATCTTGGGTATTTGATTGACATGCGCTAAGCAGAGAGCCATCACACCTCAGCTCCTCTCATATGCTTGCTGTCTCCTTCTCAGCACAGGTCATGCTCCCGTAGCACAGACAGCCGGAGGAAACATATGCTCGTGTCCTGGAAGCGCTTGTTCACAGTCCAGCGTCCCGACAGAAGCCCACCTTCATGAGAAGTTTGAGGCAATGCACAAAATGGAGCAGCTGAGGCAGGGCAAGTGTTGGGTTGTGCCAGCTCAGCTGGAGGCAGTGACCATCAGCAAAGGGTGGGACAGACAGGTAGCACCTTCCAAAAGTGGTAGAGGGAGACTGGCAAGAGCCCCTAGTATAGTAGTGAATGGGCATCCAGCTACTTAAGTACTAAGAGGACTTGTGTAATCCCTCTATTCTCCCCTCCCTCCCTCTATTCCTTCCACCACCCCTCCCTGCCTCCTTTTCTCTCTTCTTTCATCTTCCTTCCTCCTGTACCTTATTAAAATATCTGTGCCATGGATGGGTTTTGTTTCATGACTCTTGCATATAGCAATACTGGTCAGATTATGTGCAGATAGTTAAAAAACCCCAGGATTTGTTGCTTTTTCAAAATTGGTGCAATGTGCTGGTTAAAGCGCAGGTGTGTTGTTGTTCCCGGCTACTGGATCTCAACAAACTGACTAAATATCCTTTTAAAAAGTTTTTTCTAAACTAGGTTGCTATAGTTAACCACGGTGTTATGATAGATCCAGAGACTGCAAGGTCTTTTGGCAGGTACAGAACTATATTTTGATTAAGGAGTTAGAAGGGTGCAAAACCAGGCTGGCATGTTAAAGAGGCAGAGAAACATCTGTCTGATCTCAGTGGGTGAAAAAGAAACAAGAATTTGTCTTCAGGCAAGAGCACTTCCAGGGGAGTCCCACAGAGATCTCTGTCTGGCCTTGCATTCTTCAATGTTCTTACAATCTCTGTGAAACCTACTGGGCCATATCCATATTACCTACAATATATAAGCAACAAACTCTTATGTTGTATCTACTTCTTCCTACCCAGGGACCTCTGGAGGAGAAATCTCAGTAGTTCATTCCAATCTTCCTGTGAGATACCACAGGAGTTGCGAGGACTAACTTGGGCGTTTGTCGCCTAAGGCATGAAATTTAGGCACTAGTGGCTTGTGCAGGGCTGGAAATAAATGTCAGCAGTCCAAAGATAAGAAAAGGGACGGAGAATTGGAGAAGGGACAGCTCTGGATCACTTGTTGCCCCGGAAAAGTGACAGGTAAGACCTAAATAACCTTCTTTCCACTTGGCCCCTCCCCATATGAAACTGGGACGCAACCATTTTTGTCTTGCCACTGTGATCGATTTATGTCCTAGAGTCTTTGTTGATCATTATAGTTGTGGGCTCCTGCCTTGGCTGAGCCCTTCTCATTACTTCTTCTTCCCCACCTGCCCCAGCGTCCTCCTCCCAATCCCTTCCCCAGTGCTCCTCACTGAAGTATGTCCCTTTGTCCCCAGCCATCCCACTGCGGCATGGCTGCCCATCTAAGAAGACAGTTCTCCAGCTGGGGAGGCAAAGTGGGATCTGTCACAGGGTGGAAACAAAGTCAGAGGGAGCTCTTTTCTAAGAGCTAGTCTTGCAAGTCCTCCCAAAGGGCTGACATGGAGGCAAGAGAAGTAAGGAAAATAATCAAGCCAAAGCTTCAAAATGGCCTTTCCAGATTAATAAAGGCACCTTCAGAGTCTAAAACTTGTGCTGAATTTTTACTTGCAAGATTCTCCAAACCGCCACTGCCTGAGTCTGAGGTAAAACTGTGGTTTTACATTCCCAAATCTTAATGCATCCTGAAGAAACCTCTGACTACACCCTCCACTCCAAATAACGGAGTTTCTGAGGACCATTCCGTCCATTCCCTGCAGCTGCAATCTGGACAAAGTGGGACATTAAAACCAAGCTTCCTCTTGGCTACTGCTGGTTACATTACATTTACCAAAGGCTGTAAAATAGCCTGTCTCACTCCATCAGGAGACTGTGAGATAGCACAACTGGAAACAACCAATACTTAATCAATCTGAAAAACCTGAAATGAGAGAATTTTAACTAGGGAATTTTCCAAACAGCCCACTTCACCAGTTTAATGAGGGCAATGATAAAATGAACAAATTGCCACAGGATCAGACACGGTACGAAGTGCAGTACATGGATGCTCTCCAAAGCAGCTTGCACGCGTACCTTACTACAACATATACTGCCCTATATGAATGGGAGACTATGTCCCAGTGAGAAAAAGATTCACATTTTCCCTCCTTTTTACTTGTCCTTTACCTTATATCCTAAACCAGTGTAGATTGACAGCTTGACTTAAACTGTAGCAGCTTTCCGAAGGAACGCATGTTTATATCTCAGACACTGGCAAAATCACCCAGTTACAGATATTTCTCCAGAAGACACTATAGGAATTAGTGGATTATAAATCTGGACTGATCTGCAACAATCTGGAGTTTAGTTCTGCCATAGTACAACCAAGAAATTGTGGTTCACTGCCTCAGTTTCTCCACATATGAAATGAAGATCACGATACCTCTTTGAAAAGTGCTAGGGGAATCCACTCATATAAAAGCACTACAGAAAGTCAGGAATTATTATTATTATTGCTGTTATTAATAATGCCATGACCGTGCAATGCATTAAACTACAAACAACTGTGGACGATGGGGACAGAAAATTTGCCTGATGTTCCCAGTACTGTTAAACACAAAATGCGACACCAAAGGTAGCAACCTCCTCCATGGTGGATGACAACAAGTACCAAAAGGATGATGAAAAATGGTTTCCACCCCTGTGAAGCAACACGCCAGAACAAATAGTGACAACTGCTGAAAAATGCCTTTGGCTGGGAACAAATGAGATGTGGTTTTGTCCAGTTTCCATTGCGAGGACAACGTCCCTTTCACTCCTCCACTCCCTCGCCTCCCCCATAATCCTATTCTTAGTTTGAAAAAAGATCTTGAGAAATAAGCATGTGGAGGAGGTGGAGGTGTGTCATGGGGGGGAGGGATATTCAGCATTTCTGTCTCAGCCTCAGCTGGAGAAATGATGTTAACACATCTGGAATAGCAGAAAGAAAATCAGCATTACTAGGGAGGCTTTGCTGGTTAAGAAATAGGAAGCAGCTCCGGAGAAGATATATGAAGCAATAAGAGACGATTTACTTCCACAGCATTTATTGTTTGAATACGTACATACACCCCATCTATTTTCATTTGCCCCGGCATGCGTGGCAGTCCTCCCTGTCGGAGGATGACATTGTTGCATTTGTCGTCATTCCCTCCAATATATCATGAGGAATAGGTGCTCGAAGCGCAGTGCCTGGGCCCGGATCAAGCGGATGGTGAAAAGCAATCCGCTCCCAACACTAGCCCTGGTAATGGGAGCTCTCCATCACGCTGCCATTTCACGGTGCGGGGTACAAGGCTTGCATGGCTCGCAGGAGCTCATCGGAAGCGGTCTTGCGATCGTCATCATAAAGCCCAATAAAGTAAACACTTCCCAAATAACTCTTTTCACCTTGTGTTCTCTCATACCGTGGCACTTCCAATGAGCAGCCTTATTTCTGAGCAAAAGAAGGAGAGAAAGAAAAAGATACAGCCTCTGTTACAAGCACTGTTGTTGTCGAGGCTTTAATGTGATGTGGACTACTCAGTGGAAAATTGTGCAGAGTCTGGGCACATCATTTGCTGAGATGGGTCTTTCATTGACAAGTTTGGCTTGGTACTTAGTGAATAGGGGTTAACTTCAGCTTGCTTCTACTCAGGTAGGTACTGGGGGGAAAGAGGACCCAAACACGCCTGCTGACTTTGATGGTGAGAGCCTTAGATCATTACATTTCCAGACACAAAGGGTGCCTTGAAATCCCTAAATGACTAGGGATCCATGAACTTGACCCACAACAACTTCCTCCAGCCAAGCTTTATGTTACATAAGTGACATAAATGCATACACAGACCTCAGATCATATGCGATATATCACATCTGCTGTGTACTATGGAGCAAGTGCCAGCACATAGCTCTTTCAAACCCGGTCACCTTCTCCAGTGCAGAGGAGTAGCTTGCAACCTCACTTTGCTCCACAGCGGGATTCAGACCACGCCAGGACGCCTGGATGAAGTGGAGCTCTGCAGCTGGGAGTGGATGAGTGGGGAAGTGTTGGTATGCCTGAAGAGGTCTCCAGTTTTGGGTAGGTGGGGACAGTAAGGTGAGGTGCAGGGATATAGGGAGTTGGTGTTGGACATGGGGGCTGGATGAAGCTGGGGGCCAGGCTGTCAGGTAAGGGTATAAATGAATCTTCTCAAAAACAATAACACAAAACCCACCAGAGTTTCTATATATTTTCCTTGGAGCTTTGCATTGTTTCAGGCTTGAACTCTTCCTACGATCATAAGGCTGAATTAAACCCCACAAAGGGCCTTTGAATCTCATTTGAAGTCCATTACAATTACTTTGGATTAGGATCTTCATGTTTTTGTTAAGTGATTTTATCTTCTTAGTACAAACTGGCTCTGGAAGAAGAAGTATTGCAGGCTATAATAGTGTAACTATGATGGGTTTATTTTTTTCAGTAGATTCATTGCCTTCCCCTAGAGGGATATTTATATACATTAAATTTTGAGGGAAATCCTAAGTTATATCTCTCTCCCTTAGAAAACTTCTCAGTAATTTGTCTATAATCACAAAGGCAAGTCATGTAAAGAAAGGAACTAGCTGAAATTAGGGATGTAATGTTCTCAGTGGAAGATAGGCTGTTGGGCAAGTTATGCCTTTCCTTGCAATCCAAACCAACAAACACTCTTCACACCTTTGGGAGTCATTTAACTCAGTACTGTACATGTGAAGAGGTTTCCTTCCTTTGGTCTGAAATTGTTTAGCCCATTCCATTGCTCTGGTGGTTGCAACGGATGGTTCAGCATGATCCGTGTTGAAAATGTGAACCTCATCTGCATGAATCTGCAGAGAGTCTCAAAGGCTGAGGAAATACCCTGAGGAGTATTCAGATAAACATGATAAACATTCTGATGGCAACATCATTAACTGCTTCATTGCTTAAAATACCCAGGAAAAAACCATCCTGTGTTGGAGATCTACACTAGTATTTTCTAGAAAGGAGAGAAAGGACTTCCTAGAGGCAAAGAGAAGGTGTGACTGCTCTCCCTGGCACATTACCTCCTTCAAGGTACATTCCCTTCTAAGAATTTGTTACTGACTCTGCTTTTTACTGTTAGTTGGCCAACTCTGTGGACAGTCTAATATGTCTTTAGAGAAATGTTTTGTTTTGTCATAATGATAATTTGGTCACATAATCTTGCCTAGGATTTGGTGCACCATATTAACATCATATTTAGCACAAGACATTATCATGATGTACACAAGACAGTAGCAGCACTGAATTATTTTCCATTTGAGGCTCTGTCTCTGGTTTCAGTAAAGCTTCATGTGGCTGCAGCTGCATTCTCTTAAGAAGCTCCACAAACTTTCCAAACACTCATTAAGCTTTCCAGGAGTCCTTCCAAAGGACTAGTCTCTCAGATGTTTAAAGTGTATATCTTGCAAGGAGGTGCCCCAAAGCTGCAATCAAGACAAAGTTCTCTGTCCATCAGGGCGAAAATCCTAGAAAGAGTCACCCTGGCTATGACCAGAGATTGTCTTCTGGAGCATCTCAAGACACATTTGACAAACTCTTCACAAACTGCCTTCATGGGTGTCTACAGGAGGTAATGAAGTCACAGAAAATGCCATGCTCATGGCACCTCTTGCAGACACACTTTTGCATTTAGATGGCTGCAAAGCAAATGTCTCTACATGACTATGGGCTGGATTTAGCTGCCCACACATAGGCACTGCATGCCAGCTGAAGTGCCCGAGGATGTTTAAGCCATCCACATGGGGCTGTCAGATGTCACAGGATCTAGGGGACACCTGCACCATCATGGATCAGCAGCTGGAGGCCAGGCAGGGAGCTCCACCAGGAGCCCTAGATCCTTTTCTGCCACCTTTATTCCCAAAACTGTAATAGGAGCTCAGGCTCCCACTTCACATGAATATACTTCTATTGCAGATGCTGAAATCAAGGTGGCTGAATAATAATGCCTTCTGGCATGCTTATTCTGTCCACCAACAAATTAAATTGCTTTGTATTGAGTCACGTTAGACTTACCTTCACCATTGAAGGGATTAAGAGCAGCCCGGCAGAGAAGGACTTGGGGATACTGGTGGATGAAAAGCTGGACATGAGCCGACAATGTGCGCTCGCATCCCAGAAGGCCAACTGTATCCTGGGCTGCATCACCAGCAGTGTGGCCAGCAGGTCGAGGGAGGGGATTCTGCCCCTCTGCTCTGGTGAAACCCCACCTGCAGTGCTGCGTCCAGCTCTGGAGCCCTCAGCACAGGAAAGACATGGACCTGTTGGAGCGGGTCTAGAGGAGGCCACGAAAATGATCAGAGGGTGGAACACCTCTCCTAGAAAGGCTGAGAGAGTTGGGGTTGTTCAGCCTGGAGAAGAGAAGGCTTTGGGGAGACTTTATTGTGGCCTTTGGGTACTTAAAGGGGGCTTATAAGAAAGATGGGGACAGACTTTTTAGCAGGGCCTGTTGCGACAGGACAAGGGGGAATGGTTTTAAACTAAAAGAAGGTAGATTCAGACTAGATCTAAGGAAGACATTTTTTACGCTGAGGGTGGTGAAACCCTGGCACAGGTTGCCCAGAGAGGTGGTAGATGCCCCATCCCTGGAAACATTCAAGGTCAGGTTGGACGGGGCTCTGAGCAACCTGATCTAGTTGAAGATGTCCCTGCCCATGGCAGGGGGGTTGGACTAGATGACCTTTAAAGGTCCCTTCCAACCCAAAACATTCTATGATTCTGTGATTGCCAAGGTATGGATCTACCCGGGATCAGTTATAATTGGCAATAATATCACCCCCATTCTAGCAACAGGGGCCAGGAATGTCAGCATTGCTTGATCTCTTCCTATGTTGTTACCAACAAACACAATCACCTCCCAGGCAATAGTACATTGCAGGGATGTTCCAGGAACAAGGGTCTGTTCTTTACTCGTGAATTGAAAAGGTTTCGTTTAGTTCAGTCTTCTCAGATTGACAAAGAAAAGGGTGATTCATCAGTAGTTCATTTTTCCGCCCAATTTGTTCCTTGTTATTTTTAATGAGCTTTTGAAAGCAAGCAAAATCATCAAAAGGAGATGAACTTCTGTATAAAAACAAAACAACCCAAAACCTCCAAGCCTAACAGCTGAAAGTTAACAGCTTTTAGTAACTAACAGACTAAATAGATTGAAGAAAGGCTGAATCATCCTAAAAGGCAGCGGAAGGAAATTGGTTTCGTGTTTCGGAAAAGAAAGAGTCCACTTGAAACGGTTACAGCCAAGGCTCTGAAAGAATAAAATTACTTTACCTCACCTCTGCTCAAGGCTGTGCTAGCTAACACTCATAAAGCCCCTCGTCTGCCAGCAGATGCCTTGTGCTGCTCTGCACGGGTTCGTACTTGCAGGCTTTCTGCATGACAAGATGACAGCTCCAACTGTTGCACAGAATTGCTTAGAAAGAGTTGTCACAGGGAGAAAACTTTCCCGGACTCCCGGAAAAAAGCTGCTCCTTGATTTAGCCCAGTAATCAAGAAGGCCACCCAATTCCCCCAAAAGTCAGTATGATTTTTTTTGTATGGGTTTCCAGGTTTTGGAAGAAGTACCAGTGCTGGAAATACTGAGCAGGCAGCAGTCTGAGGACATGTGTGGTTTTGTCTGGACTCTGTCCATTACCATAAAATTAGAGACATATAGCCAGTAGAAAGGTTTCTGTGATATATGAGATGTATTTCTCTTTCCTTCCCTCTATCCTACATCATCCTTGGTGTTTCTAGCTTTCAGATATACACCTTCTAATCCCTTACGCTGTAATCAGTTTTTCAGTGCACATGAACGATTCAAGTCATCTGAAAGTTAAGGCACCCCAAATCAATAATCGATAGTTGAGTGTCAAAATGGAGACATGGAAATCATGGCTAACCTGGTAGGATCTGACTGACAAATTTGGGCCAGGCAGTTCCTGCTATAACAGTAGCAAGTATACTCGTAGGCATACAAAACTCTTTAGAATGAAAGAACTGGAGGAAACGTGGTGTTTGCCTACATTAAATACTGGTATTTGGTGGAGCATTTAGTCCGTATAAAAGCAAAATTAGTGTTAGTAACATTAATAACATCATGCTGAGTGAATATGGGCATCTGAGGACACACTATAATGCACCTAATACAAAAACCTGGAAAAAATGCCATTCAATCAATCCAGCCCATAGGCAGCATGATGAGATAAAGTGGCTTTGATAAGCCTGCTCCAAATTTAGCCCAAACCACCATAGTTACTGTACTTTCAGTGAAAATTCCCTGATTTTACACTTTGGCAACACGGTTTGGACTGGAATCCCTAATACCCAGTAATCGAGACATCCAACAGGGTTTTTCTCACTGTGTCAGGATCCAGACAACAAAGTGTAGAAGTGAAACTAGATGAGACTCGTGAGACTCAGAGGCTGCCTTGCTCACTCATGGAAGATGCACCATAATAGTCATGTAATTACAGACAATTTTGCAGCCTCTTATTCCTCTGCTTATTAAAGTGAAATAAAAGCTGCTAGAAAAAGAGAATATATTTGTATTTATCTTTTCAGCGGGTGTCATCTCTTGTCTGCCTCACTCCAGTCCTTTTCTTTCCAAGAAAAGAGTAATTTATAGGATCATAACACAGAAAATTACTGACTGAAAGGATTCTATTATAAATTAGTAGCTGAACCTTGGAAGGCATGTGCGCTCACACCATCACATACTCACTCACACGACTGTCCTCTTTTGTTACCGTTAGCCACAAATAAGGTTAATGAATCTATAAATAAGGTCCATATATGTCCAATGCCATGTTTTGTCCCTAGTTCTTATACATTTCTTTTCCCTTTCTGCTTATTTTTCTATGGCCCCACCTGTTAAATATTCACCTGCCCTTTGGAGAACACCAACCCAATCAAAATGATGACTGTTTTCTCCTTGCACAGCAGCCCTATTCCGGACGTGATTTTATATTCCCTGTATGTCTCACATTAGCTCATGCAGCCTCTTATTTTGATGGCTTCACAGGTGGATTAAACTAGTTTAACAGCACATGGTTTTTGGAAAGGGGAGGAAAAGTGAGAAGAGCAGAGATGATGAGGGGGGAGCAGGGAAAAGGGAGCTTTCCCAAAGCAAGATTCCCCTGTTGACAGCACGGTTAGCTCAGCTGCCCGTGGGAGTGTACCCTCTGTCTTCGACTGCCGATTTACCATCTGCCTGGCTTAAATTCCCTGGAGGGAGCATCTCTCTCATGCTGGGTCCAGGAACACCTGGGTGCTTAATGGCTAGAAGCACTTTAGTGTCCCCACTGCTTCCAAACTTGGGACCTAAAATCTTGATGCTAACTGTATTTTCTATTAGCCATTCACTGGAAGAAAAGGAAAAAAAAAAATAGCACATGGATCAAGCCAGAGACCAGAACTCCATCCTAAGAGAGGGCTCTTACCTCCAGAGTGCTGCTCCCTCTAACTAATTTTCTTTTTGACCTTGAGGTCAAAAAACCCTGACCTTTCTGCATAGGAGGAATGGGTACTATCTTCTACCCAGAAGACCTTAATGCTGGGAATGAACATCCCTAGGAGAGGTGGGGAAATGGGGTTTTGGATCACTCCACTTTGTGAGGAGAATCAGTCTGCTATTTTTTGGATAGGAACTCTACCTCCATGTGGTGTTTGAAAATCAAAGGGGATTTTATTGGCATCTGAGATCTGCTAATGAGGCAAAGTGTTTTCAGGGCTGTCTGCCAAAGACACTGCTGTGGGACCTGGCATGGGGAATACCTGGCCGCTGATCCCTGCCAGGCTTCTTTGTCCTTTGTGTACCCCTTGCCTGGGCAGTCTGGACACGTGAAAAGACACAGAATTAAGTGCAGGAACATTAAAATCACAGATGGAGTCACCTCAGCAGTTTAGGTGTCTTTGAGATCATGTTGCGGCTCAGTGGACGTTTCTGAGGTAGGTTTCCAAGGTAGGCCAGTGTCAAAGCTGGGGATCTAACCCTAGATCCTAGTTATAGACTCTAAATAAAGAGTTTTATCTCCGGATCATGTCCCTGATGCTTGAGAGTTTTGGTAGTAATCGTACTTGCAAATAAAATTTTCCCCTATTCTTTCAGCTGCAAAATCCATCCCAAAATATCCATTGAGCATCGTTGCTGATGCAGAGTGGCTGTTACCTTCCACCCCAATAACTGCTGATGGATCTTTTTATTAACACTTTATGAAGCACCTGGGATTTTGTGAGGATGACTGACACCACACAAATGTACATTATAATTATTGTCACTCAGGCTGGAATCAGCTCTGTAGTGTTTTATGGTTGGTTTTTTTAAAATTTTTCTGTGTAGGAGTGCTGTTTAGTAAAATAATATGTTTCATCATGTGGTGATGTTAAACTTTTCTATTTTTTAATTTTTATTCTCTGTTTTCTGTCACTGGTAAAATGCTTTTTCTCCTCTAGACACTAAGCTTTATTCTGCATGCCATTTGTGAGGGCTGTGGCTCAGCAGAACGAGGCCCATCATTTCTAATTGCAGATGAACAAGACCTTTCCACTCAAAAAACTTTTCCATATATGTAGAAACTTTTAAGGAAACATTTTGGAAGTTTTGCAAAATACTTACATTTTCCTTTTGGACTGCTCAGAATGTGCTTCTTTTGGAAACAGCTTAACAAAGTATTAAGCTGTATTTTCCTGCTGGTGTATGGCCTGATGGAACTGGTAGTTTTAATCCCATTTTCACCAGTAAAATAATCTCAGAGGACTGTGTTTCCACTAAGGAACTGTGCTGATTTCCCACCAGCCAAGCAATGTGGTGTGTCATGGACATTACATTACCTTGTAATTAACATGTAATTATTATGAGCAGGAAGCCTGGTGAGGAGCGTGAGGGAAATCTGAGTATTTCTCTTTTAACTACAGTTCCCATAAGACCACGTGCCGCTGTGAGAAAACAACATTGAATGTTGACATGACTCAAAACAAAACCTTTCAGCAGACCAAATGGAAAGGTTTTGATTTCAGGCATGTCAAAACATTTCTCTTCAACTGAAAATGTCAAAAAGAGCATTTGACATCTGTTGTGTTTTGACCTTTCCAAATTGAATTTCTTTGTCACTCCTTCATCCATTTTGCAAAAAGAAAAACACACATTTCTTTTGTCCTGATGTGGGGGGAAACACAAAACAGAGAAATATCTGGACAATTTGCCATGGCAGGACATTTTTCAGTTTGGCTTAGCTCTGTAGATGAAAGCTGAGTCTAAAATAAAATATATCTTTTTCCTTCGGGTACCTGCAGAGAATTTGTACTGAGCTGAGCCCTGCAGCTGGGCGCAGCGAGGAGCGGAGGATTAAGCAGCGAGTGTGATCCCGGGGGACTGCGCCTCTTGCCTGGGCACCCCTGACCTGCTTCGTCTCCCAGCGCACGACGCGAAGGTAAATAACTCTGCTCCTACCCTATATGTTCCTGTAGCATCTGTATAGATTATATATTTTCCTTCTTCTCAGCCCTTTCCTTGTTGCTATCTCCTGTGACACATTGTCTAGTATATTCTTTGTATATCTAGTACAAAATCGAATAAATGTCCTTTAAGTTACTTTCATCTCAACATCTTCATTATTTTCATGTCAGAAGTGTCTTAACAAGGAAATTCAAGTTTGGGTGAGCTCACAGACATTTCTTTTCACTCATAAGACATGAACAAACCACCTGGCACAGTTAAGCCACTCAGCATGATCCTAAAACAAAGACAAAAGCTGCTGATGTTGTTTCATTGTTTAAAATAGACATTTTTTGGAGCATGGATTACTTCGATTCAAACCTTCCAGCTCTTTTCTGTTAAACCCATATATATTGATACATGCCCCTTTACGTCGCTGCATAGCCTTAAGAAATTGTCTCTTTACAAATAATACACATTAAATATATATAGCAAATATTTCTGTGAGGTGTATCTTAATTTTAAAATCCGTTTAAAATAGCAGTGAAGCTAAATGGGGATCTCAGTGCCCAGTGGTTTTCTACTGTAGGCTCAAATAAGATAGTGTCACCATTCCTACATCCCATCAGGTTGAGCACGGCTGTTTAAGACCTTGTTCAAGAGCCATAAAGGTGCCCATGGAGGGACAGAGGTCTGAACAGTCCTGAGGAAGAAACAGTTGCAGCACTGATGGCTTGGGGAAAAGCTTGAGCTGAGTTTTCTCTTGGGATTTTGTAGCACAGGAATTGTTCAACAATACTTTGTGTTCTCCAGTCAAACTAAATCCCAGGAGGTGGGAGGTTTGGAGCAGTCTGGGGAGACGACTGTCCTCTATTTGAAGTGGTGTGTTTCATTCAGCAAATGACTCTGTCCTCAATGGGGACTTGTAAGAAAGGGTGATCCCTGGTAAACAAGGGAAATAAAGCTGGAGCTAAAGTTGTGTGGATGTGCATTTTCTAGAGAAAAAACTTCTTATTTATAAGCCAAACCTGGATTTCAGAAGGGTTGAAGCGCACCACTCCAGGCTGTAACCCACCCTACCAGAACTGATGTTAGGGAAAATGGACTCTAAATACAGAATGACTGCACCTAGATTTCCTTCTTGTTTTTCTGGAACGACTGGAACTGATCACTGGTTGGGAAAAATGTGCTTATCTAGACTGATAATCCCTCGTGCTACGCAGTCACATTCATGCAACAGGCTGGCTGGTGCCTATGGAACCAATTCTCATGAATCGGAGCTTTTACCGTCACCAGGCCATGACACCAGTTTCTAATAACTGAAGGAGATGTTACATTAAAATTCACATCCTTCCTCCGTACCTCTGGTAGATTTCTCTGACTAAGTCTAAGAAAATCTATGGTGTCACTAAAAAGCATTGGCACCTTTTCACATGAGATCCACAATTGCATAACAATCACAGCAATTTCCTTTTTCATATCAAGTGGCGCTAATATGGCTAGGAAAACGCAAGGGACCATGCTGATTTACTGGTTCCCATGAACCCATCACAGGCTCATCATTCAGTAGACTCTGCCTTTTAAATATGGCCACTGTGCTCAATTAATAACATGAAAAAAATTCAATTCCATTTTCCCCCTCCACTCTTGGAAAATATATTACATGAAAGGATTTTATCACCTGCACTGTGCATAATATCATGTACTGGATGTGATTAAATGTCCAGGTGGTTTCATCCCTACTACCAAACTATCTGACATCTCCAACGATGCATTATCATCCATAAAAGTTCCATAAGGAGAAAGGATGTGTATTCGACATAAGAACGTATTCCAAAGCTTTTATTAACTTTTATTGGCTTTGCAAAAGTCCAGGGGGCCTGGATGGAGGTAGTTATAAAAAAAGGACTCCGCTATTACAATGCAGCCTCTGCAAAGTCAAGGGTAGCCTGTACCTGTATATGCAGACAGCTAGATGGGAGTTTGAAGATTTTCTTCTGATGTTCTTTGGCGGAAATGATTTGTGCCCGTACCTTTGTGGAGCAGACTCCTTCCTCCTTAGTGCCAAGGCTTGGCAGGGTTTGCAAGTGGAGTGGAGTCTGGACCAGACTGTGACTTCACACGTGCAGGATGACAGGCAGAGATGGCACAAAGCCTTAATGGATGAATGAGGGGTTCCCAGTAAAACTCAAACATAAAAAGGAAGAGTGTAAGAGGTGGAAGCAGGGTCAGATCAGGTCACCCAGGATAAATATAGAGATTTGGTCTAGCTTTCCAAACATGATCACTACATGCTCAGAATCCACCTGGAACTGAATCTAGCAAGAGATATGAAAGGCAAGGAGAAGGGTTTCTAGAGGTGCATTGGCAGCAAAAGGTAGGCTAGAGAAAATGTGGACCCAGTGCTAAAGGGGCAGAGGACGTTGTGACAAAGCTCATGAAGGAGGCCAGCGTACTCAATGCCTTCTTTGCCTCAGTCTTTACGGGTAAAACCACCCTTCATGAATGCCAAGCCCTTAAGACCAGTGGAAAACTCTGGAGCAGAGAAGACTTACCCTCAGTGGAAGAGGACCATGTTAGGGAATAGTTAAACTGAACACACAAAGTCCATGAGACTTGATGGGGAGCACTAAGGGTGCTGAGGGAGCTGGCTGATTATCTTTGAAAGACTGTAGTGACTGGGAGAGGTTCCTAAAGACTGTAAGACAGCAAACGTCCCTCCTGTTTTCAAGATGGAGGATCATGTGAACTACAGACCAGTCAGCCTCACTTTGATCTGTGGGAAGGCAATGGAGCAAGTCTTTCTAGAAGCCATTTCCAAATGTATAAAGACAAGAAAGTACTTGGGAACAGTCAACATGGATTTGTGAAGGAGAAATTGAGTCTGACCAAAGCCTTCTACAAAGAAATGACTAGCTCAGCAGATGAGATAGGAACGGTGAATGTTTTTATCTATAACTTAGCAAGGCTTTTGACACTGTTTGCCACAACATCCTCATTTTCAAGCTGATGAAATACAGACTAGGTAAGAGGACAGTGAGTTGGATCGAAAACTAACATGGATTGAAAACTAGCTGAATTGCTGGACTCAAAGGGTTGTGACGGGTGACATGAAGTTCAGCTGGAGGTCAGTCACGAGTGGTGAACACCAGAGGTCAGTACTGAGACCAACAAAGTAACATCCTTATTAAAGACCTGAATGATGGGACAGAGCACTCTTTCAGCAAGTTTGCAGATGATACAAAACTTTGAAGAGTGGTTCATACATCAAATGGTTGTGTTGCCTTTCAGATGGATGTTGATAGGCTGGAGAAATGGTCAGAGGGGAACCTCATGAAGTTCAACAGAGCTAAACGTGAAGTCCTGCAACTGGGGAAGAACAACCATATGGACCACTGCACTCTGGGGGCTGACTGGCTGGAAAATAGCCTTGCAGAGAAGCTCCTGGGTGACACCAAGCTGAAAATGAGCCAGCAATATGTCCTTGCATCTGTCATATGAGAGGCTGAGAGAGCTGGGACTGTTCAGTCTGGAGGAAAGAAAGCTCAGGGGGATCTTAGCAGGTGTGTATAAATATGCGAAAGGGAGAATAAAGAAGGGGGAGCTAGGCTTTTCTCAGAGTTGTCCAGTGACTGGACCAGAGACAAGGGGTACAAACATGAAGTTGTTTAAACATAAGAAAACTCTTTTACTGTGAAGGTGATTGAACACTGGAGTAGGTTTTCCAGAGAGGTTGTGGTGTCTCCATACTTGGACATATTCAAAGACCTACTGGACATAGCATTGAGCAGACCTGTGGTAGCTGACCCTGCTCTGAACAGGAGAGGTGGACTGGGCATTCTCTAGAGATCCTTTCCAACCTCAATGATTCTATGATTATGAGGGATGCAGAGCTTATCCCAAATGTTACCAAAAAAACCCATTTTCTAGAATTGATAAAAGAGTCTTCCTGCAGCATAAAAAAGTTATCTTGAAATACTATCTCTCAGGGGATGCAGAAGAAAGGTTGGCCATTTAAAATGTGCTTACAGGAAATGGAGCGACGCTTAAGGATTCTGTTGCGACCAGCTTTGCTGTGTGTTGCAGTTCCAATTGCCTTCTTTGGGCATCTGCTCCTGTGTGGTTGCGTTTTTATTCTTTTTCAAAAGGGCAGACGGTATTTTTTTTTTTCCTGTGTGCATAATTAAGCAAACACAAAACAAACTCATCTGAAGATACTAATTAATTCCTTTTCCTAATAGATTGCAGGCAGCCTATTAATATTATTCACTCCTGGGACTAAGAGTCTGTTAGCAAGACCTTCCTCCTCTTGCTGCTTTTTCTTCTCCCGTGGTGACACTGGTGAAGTGATCCACCACATCCCTTCTCAACAGTCATACTGGAAGTAGCTGTAGCTAGTCCTGTATTAGGGCTGGTCTTGGTGATAGGCTGACCATCCTTTTCTTCATTTGTTAAATACTATTCAACTTGGGTCCTCTCATCACCCTTTCTAGCTTTGATAATCTGTATCTGAGTGGCCATGATGCTGCTTGGATTAGATAATGGCTGAGGACTGGGTCATTCCTAGGTCTACACACATTTATAACCAGTTTGGACTCTGGTTTTCTTGGAAAGGGTGTGACAAAGGAAAGGAGGTTTAATTGTTCTGCTTTTTATACATATATATATACACACACATAAAAAAAGGCATCAAAAATGCCTTTGGATGGCACCAAGTGATTGTCAGCTGTATTATAATTACCCAATTAAAGAGGTGATAATGAACCCAGACTCGAAATGCTGGAGGGAGAAAAGGAGGGTGTCACTGGGAACTCAATTTTTGTTTTATCCTAAATCTTTATTGTAAAGGAATCACCTGTCAGGAAGTCTGCTGAGGAGCGAGCAGCTACTCACTGCAGCGCTGTGATCACAGAAACATGGGGGGAACAAAAGCAGTGGTGACAGATTCGGGTAAGGCAGTCTCCAGCCCAGGAAACGCAAGCAGCCCGAGGGCTTTTTGAGGAGCCCATCCGTCCTCGGAGCAAGGAGGTACAGCCTTAGCTGAGGACTTTAAATGGGAGCTGTGGTCTCTCCAGATATAAAGTGGTTTTAGTGCTTAGAGGGTGGGTCATAGTTTTCAATGTGCTGGACAAAAATTAATCCATGAGCTGTATGTTCACGTGTTTTCATGTGATGTTCATTAGTGACCATCTACCATCAGTTCTGAAAAGAACCTGGGGTAGATGGTCACCCAAGCAGCCCTAAGTGTTAATAAGATACTGGCTTGTACTAGCATGAATATAGCCAGGAGATAATCTCCCGCTTTTTACTTGGCATTTGTTAGACCAAAGCTAGAATAGTGCCTCCAGTTTTGGGCAAGAAACAAACTGATAAAACAGAAGTGAGTCCTATGTTGGGAGTGGAGGCTGGAGCATTTGTCCTGGTCAGAGAGGCTGAAGGAGGTGGGCTTGTTCAGCTTGGATAAGAGAAGGTTTCAAGAGGGATCTCACTGCCACCTTCCACTACCTACAGGGAGGTCATGAAGAAGACAGAGCATGGCTTTTCATAGACAAATGTCTTCAGTAGATGAGAAAATGAAATAGTGGAAGTTCTGACTAGTTATAAGGATTCCCTCCCTCCTCCATGATGATAACCAAATATTGAAAAATAGGGACCCGGCGAGGCTGTATATCTCCATCCTTGGAGGTTTTCAAGACCTGGCTGGATAAAGCCCTTATCAACATGGCCAGGTCTCATATTTGATCTTTGTTTGAGCAGGAGGTTGGACTAGAGACCTCCTGAGGTCCCTTTCACCTGAGTTATCCATGTTTCTATGAAACCTTGTCAAATCACACCTTTTGTTGATGAGATTCAAGCCTTTGGCTTCTGCTCTCAGCCCTCACAGATGTGCCTATGTCATGCAAAGGCTGTGTGAGACCACCGCATCATCCTGCTCTGGGTTCAGCATGTTGGCAGGTTTGTGACAGCCTGGCATGAGGGCTCATGCTGTTGGGATGCTAGACTGCAGCTGGTGGGCTTGACTTCCTTTGGGACCTTATCATGTGAGTTGCAATGGCTCTTCCTCCACCCCATGATATGGTATACTGGACATGCTCCCAGTCATATAGGCTGATATGTGCTGCTTATCCTTTAGGAAGGGGTATACTTGTGAGACTTCCTGTGTAGACCACAAGACCAAAGCCAGGCCACACGAAACCACATGACAAACCTAGGGTATATTCCTCTTTCCATCTTTCAGGATCCCAACACCCACTTCTGTATTCAATCAAGCCAAGTATGGCACCTCAAAAGTAGCCAGACTTTCATCTTCCCCCAGCTTGATCCTTCTGGAAGTTTATCTCTGTGAGGATTGTCCACATTTGGGACTACAAATCCCATCAGACTTCATTGCTGCCTCAATAAGGAGCGTGGCTGTGCTGGACTTCAGAGGCCCACATGAACTGACAGATAAATCAGATGAATCCTCCCTTCTGAGAGACAGAGAGGAAAGCATCTTATTAAATTCTTTCAGCTTTTAATGCGTGCAAAAATGTATTTCTTTTCATATGATCCTCATTGCTGGATTTCAATCGTGTTCAAAGATGACAAAATGAAAAAGATCAAATGATAAATCAAAACAAGAGTAACACAAAAGCCTGAGGGATACAGAGCTGACAACAGATAATCACAGAAGAAAGTGATCAAATTCTTGCTTATTCCAGAAAAGTCAGCCTTAACTAAGAAATATTTCCTAGATATGTGTGTAAATGACACAAAAATTTTAGATTGATGGTTTTTACTGGATATTGTATGACCAAAATTTCAGTTTATTAGAATTCTGACCAGCCTGTTCATCATTTTCAAGGCTGATTAGTACTAATATACATATATAAATATTTTAAAATGTGTTGAACAAGGTGAAGACCCAGCAACTAACAAATCAATTTCTTATTAGGTTACACCAGAAAATAGAGTGTCCAGAAGTGTGTGCCGTTTATAAATATTAGGTGCATCAATCTTGGTTCCTTCAAACAATCAATTTCCCCATGAAAGGAAGACAAATATTAAAAAGAAAAAGAAAAAAAAAAAAGAAAAAAAAACCCCTGAAACCAGCAACAGCATAGCAGGCTAAATCTAAATCATTGTTGTTCCACTGTGGACAATATAGCTACCCCATTTTTTCTTTTCTTTTTTTCTTTTTTCTTTTTTTTTTTAGGAGCTGCTGTTGTACCCCATTATAATGACAACTGGCTTAAAAGTGTTAAGAGGAAAAGATAAATCACTTCTGAAACGTGTTTTGATGTGGGTTAGTTAATACAAGGAGCCTTGCAACACTCACTGCAGTTATTTCCTGGATGACGGATTGGTTTTGGCTTGTCTCCGATCTGTTGAGGGACTTCTTCAGCTCTCATGAGGGCAGTAGAGGAATATCCTGTGGGGGAAGGAGGTATCTGCTCTGGGCAGCCCTGGAAGGTGGCAAAGCAGATATTGTGGTGGATGGACAGTCTCCATGGGAGCCTTGAGCATACCCTGGGGTTGTGGAGAGCATTCTGCCCTCTCCTCAAAAGCAGTGTCTAATATGAGCTGGAACATATCACAAAAATACCAGTTTCTCTCTGATTCAAAAAGGAAGCTCATGTGTCTAGTTGTGGCATGTCTATGTCCATGGTAGTTACCACCTTAAGCAGCTCTCTAGGTTGCGCAGCTTGAAGGCAGGCGGACACCTCGCAGTTAAGTGTGGGGCAAGAGAACCTGAGCTGGCTGGTGTGTCCCCATGGCTAAGAAACACTAGCTGAGGGCCATCCTGCAACCATCATCTCAGCATGGTGCTGCTCCTGTGTTATTAAACCCTGTCTTAGCTTGAGGACTCTCTGTGTCCTGGCTAATAGGGGGACACTGTCTCCAGCCATGTATGTAGCTGAACTGCTATTTCTTTGGGGATGTCTGCACCCAGCTGTTGTGTGGACACGTAACGCCCTTGGGCCTGAGTTCTCTTTGACAACTGTGCCATCTCATTAAAAAGAGCCAAGGACCAGTTCTAACGTTCTCAGGCCAACTGGTAATGACTGGATTGTGTTCTTGTGTCTGAGGGTAGCTAAATGCTCAAGCTTGCTCCCTTTTATTTAGCAGGGTAGACCTTCCCCATCAGTGGAGTCCCTCCTGGCCTAGGAGGGAGGATCTTTGTGTCCAGCCATTGAGGTCTGTGAGGTCTTCAGACACCACAGTGATGGTGCCATGGGAAAACATATGGAATTACAGGGAGTAGCCTAACGGTGCTTCACAACTGTATTTTGCTTTCACTAGGCTGGGTTATCATGTTTCTCCATTGCCACTTGACTTTTATCCATTCCTTTTGCAAATACGGTAGCAAAGGTCCTGTGTAGAGCATGGCAGCAACTCTGGGGTCCTCAAAATGCCCGTTATACGTTGGGAGCTTGAACCAGGAGGACAAGAAGAAGCCAAAGCCGGGAGGATTAAAAGACAGAGAAAGGCAGGGCTGATGAATGCAGTGCTCCAAAGGGCTTCTTGCAATTGTCAGCTTGTGAGGCATTGGCACACTTTCACCATGCTGCTTATTTTAGTACCCACTTTTCCAAATGCCCACTCAAGCTAATAGATGTGGCTACTCAGCTTGACAAGCACTATATGATATATTCGTGTTGATGTTATTTTTCCCCTCAGCTGCTGCAGCAAGCTTTCTCACAGGTGTCTGATATGAATTCGGCAAAAATGTCATTCTACAATGATCAGAGGTGTATTTAAATAGCCACACTGTGCCTGATTCTCTCAGGAAAAAAAAACCCAAAAACTTCTTTCAGCTTTAACTGAAAAGATACACTGGGTCTTCTTGGAGGATTCTCAATGCAGGCGAAGAAAAACATGTCCTCAAAGCACAATGGCCACTGATGGGATATCTTTTCTATTCTCCTTTGTCCTCATTAAAAAGCCCTGATTTGATTTTATGATTTTACTGCTCAGCCATTCAGTTGGGATTCTGATGTTCCTCCTGTCAGTGTGATGGAAATCAGACTCCTGGGTACTAATGAAAAAATGAGCTAAGCCCAGATCCCCAGACAAATTCGGGCATGACTGTGAATTTAAAGGACTTTCAAGTAGCCACCTCCTAGCACACAACCACAACTCTAAGTGATGTCTATATTTTTTTAAACCTTGAAGAGGAACAGTTGGGAACCCAAGGAGGGGATTCACAAGGGATATGTGTCCACCTAAACACAAAAATATTCCTTATTTTCAATGAAAACCACAGTGTATGTGTCCATCCACACGCACACGCACATTACTGCACATTTTATCCACTGCAGTGCATAATTTATTAAAAGGGTATGTATTAAAGAGTTCTGCTTTCAGTAAGGGTTCAGGAAGGGACAAATGTTACTGCTTGTGTTTAGTGAAATAAATTGGATTGTACATTACAGTTAATCAGGACCATCAGTTAAGAGCAGGTATGTATTGCTGCAGTGATGAATGACTTAATATAAATGACATAGGTTACTAAACCAGGGATAAAACCCAAACACTAGATCCGTGATCGCATCTCTCTACTACAGCTGAATTATCCCCCAGCTGCAGCTCCTACTGCTTTTGTCCAGCTGAGTCTTAAAATCTTCACTCTGGGACCCCCACAAACTAATGCAACTGCCACAGAAGGATATCTGAGTTATAGCACTGCTGTCCCAGCTGTGGCTGAAGGTGCTTGGCTTGAAGAAATGACCAGAGCTCAGTGCACAGGGGCAGAAATCAAGAAGGAATGAGGAGGGACATAACACTCCATGAGGGATGGGTATGACTCCAAAGGAAGAGTGGTCCCAAAGTAGCCGTGACCAAGAAGAGCTGATGTCTTTTCTCCCTTGGTCTTGGTGTCCCTCCAGGGTGCTTGCTGGAATTTGAACCTGCTTTGCTTTGTACTCTGCTCTTCCCTTGGCACAGCCTCTGAAACTAGCCTTTGTGAGAGTGAATGAGTGAAAACAGCAGTCCCCTGTAGCCTGAGGGGTGAAAGCTTGGCCCTGCAGTTCATATCCTTTGGTTAAGTGGTGGTTGTCTCTTCTCCTTCTATTCTCCACTTAACTGAGCCAAGGGATATGTGCCTTTTCAAGTGTTTCTTTGCACACCAAACCACCCAGTTGCCAGATTGTTTCTACTCCTTCTTGGACTATATCCATTTCATTAATGCATACGTGAAAGCTTAGCCCTGTTCAGTGTTCAGTGGAAGTCTTTTAAGGGAAAACAACCTGAAACATCCAGGATCTGAAAAGCTGAGGTTACCAAGTGTATAAACTCCCTGTTGCCCTAACCATAACCACGGGCTTCCCCAAATACTGTCCAGCAGGGAGAACATGTCTCAGCCATTTAATTCTGCTCCTCTAGAGGCACCGGTCTTCTCACATTGCTTTCCCCAAACTCCACTCGCTCCTCTCCACTGCAAGATGGACCATCCTACTCCTGCATCCTTACCTCTGCTTTTTGCATAGTGGTGTGCACTTGTCAGCTTTGGGATAGGTACTTCCCAGTAATCCAGCATTCAGCCTGAAAATGATATACCAAACTGTTGGACAACCCTGAGAAGGATGGTGTGGCTGGAGTCCTGGCCGTGAGGACATTCAGAGCATACACCAGTGTGTGAATGTCGAAAAAGTCTGACTTGGTGGTTTGCCAACAGCCTTGCTCACCAAAGCAGCCATCAGGCAGCAGGTGGGAGCTGGATGACTAGCTGAACATTGATGGAGATGGAGGTGAGGTTTACAGCTGTTTCTGATTCTTCACCACAGTGCAGCAGCTGGCAGCGCAAGGATCACCAGCCTAGGAAGTGTCCTTTCAGTAAGGAACTGTGAGTTTTCCAGCTTGGCTCCTTATAGGTAAACTACTTTTAATGCAATAACAATATGTTGGCTGGGTTCAGCTACCCAAATATGTTCCCGGGATCCCCACCACACCTGTGTCTCCTGTGCCACCACTCCGGTTCCCAAGCTAATTTAGACACCCTGAGCAAGCACCTGCTGCATCCCATTCATAGGTCCCATTGCAGTGTAAACCTCCCTTATGTGGTCCCAGATTTCCTTCTCCGTCTTCACTGTTTCATATTCTTTTTCTTCAGCTGAATCTCACTCATTATTTCCAGCTGATATTCCTTACCTCTACCTTTCCCTTGTTGTTATTTTTCTGCCCTTACTGCTGCTCCTCTCAGTTTGGTTATTTTCAGTACCTGTTATTTTCTTTATTATTAACAGAGTAGAGACCAAATTTGCTATTCACCACACCGCCATCATCTCCAGGATATTTCCTTTTAACTCCAGTCTTAGGTGACAAACATTGCCTTTTGTTTACAGCCCCATAGCCATGACAATGCTTCCCCCTGAGTTGATTTGAATGAGTTTTGCTTCAAGTAAGATTTCCCAAGAGATTCTGGGAAGTGCTTCTGTAACTGTGTCAATACGAATAGACGCCTATTCATCCAGACGCACACTGTGTGTAACAACCATGGGCATTTCGTACTGTCTTGGGGGGGAAATGTGTCTGCTGCGGCAAAGCAAGCGGAGCTTGAGCTGACCTTCAGATGGAACTGGGAAACCGTGCACTAATTAGTTAATTGGCTGAAGGATCCTGCATCGTATTGGCTGGGTTTAGCATACAAACTGACCCTCGTTTTGGGGACAGGGAGCTTTGCAAAACCATAGACCTTGTTAATCCCAATTTTGTCTTCACTTATTCCAGCATTATATTGACAAGAGGCTGACTGATGTTACTTTGTACTCAGGAGTATTGTTCAAGCATAAAATCAGGAGTGAAGTCTGAATCACGCCTTTCTTTCATGCTCTGCTATGACTTCAGTTTGCTTTGTTGTGAAAAGACAGCGTGAGTCACTGACTCAAACAGAGGAAGCACAAGTATCCCTTTTTTACACCAGAAAAGCACATGTTTTTGAAGAAAGACAGAGAAATCTACACACCACCAAGAGACTTGTGACTGGCCTATGTCACCTGAGTTCCAGCCCATCCAGAAACTGCTTCTTATGTCACATTGCAACACAGTGAATCATGCACTTTGGGGTGAGCTGTTCTCCTGGTCAAGCATATCTTCCCTTCTCTTGTTGGTTTACTCCCTCTACCACACACACACGGTTCTCATAATGAACTTTTCAGAGTAATCGAGGCATATTCAAGTTACTATTGCTTAGCTCTGAACTTTTTTTGGGGAAAAAAAAAATTCTTGGAATATGGGAAGAAAAACTTTGGGGCTTTCCTGGTATTTGGGGTTTTGAGATGTTTTCTGATAACACGATGCGGAGGGGTGGGGGGCTTCTGTGGTGTGAAGCAGAATAAAGATCACAATAAGGAGGGCATGAAATTAGCTTGGCAGTATGAACTCTGTGATACTGTGTAGGATTTTCAAATAGGATGAATTAAATTGTTGCCAAAGTCAGAATGGATAAAAGGATTGAGTAGAGTAGGAGGGAGGAAAAAGGTGAGTCCTAAAGACATAGGAGGTAATTTTCTGTACTTAGGGAATAGCTCATTCATCTGAAAACGTGTAGAGAGAATCATGAAAATTACCTAGGAAATAAAGTATGTGTATATATTGAGTGAGGGTGAGAATCTAAACTGATGTCAGGGAGATCGCAGCAGAAGAATAAGTGATGATTAGAGCCTCTCTTATTCTGCAGACCTGCCAATATTGCATCTTCCAAAAGCACAGTGATAATTTATGCCATTGAAAAATATAAAGGACCAGATTTCTTCTGTGTGTAATGCCAGGAAGGGTCAAAAAAGACTAGGTACTAATGCTTTTCTGAATTGTCTAGTCTCTGTAATTCTGTACACAAAATGTCTGTAGTATTTAATCAGAGCAGAGGATCAAGCTTATTATGTCTCATTTTATCTATGCCAAATTTCAGTAATGCCATTCAATCAGTAGCCTTCAAGCCTGAGGTTTTGCGCACAGTAAAAAAGCAACGATTTGCCCAGAATATTCTTTCATTCACTAAGAGTCAGATTTTTGGAGATACAGTCTTTCAAGAGTGACAAACATTGAGCACCTTCCAAAAACTGAGGTTCCAAGAGATCCCGCCTTGCAAATCCCCGCCATCCATCTTTTTACATGTCTTCAGATGTAAAACATGCAGAAATGTTTGAAAAGCTTTACAAGAAGAGCGTAGGCACCTGATTCTCACAGAAACACATTCGATGTTGAGTGCCACTCCCCTTTTGCATTTGCCCACTTTATCCTTCCTAAATAGATTATAATGAGTAATTTTAATATTCCAATCATGCAAATCTTCCCCCAAGATTTCAATAATGCCAACAAGGTCTAATGTATACTCATAAATGAGCTATTCCAATTCCAATTCTTGTTTATTACTCAGACTCCCAGCATTAGAGTATAAGCAATTAAAGAATTTCTTCTCTTCACATCCCTTAGTGCCTTGATTAATTTTGTTCTTGACATCTTAATTTCATGCTAAATGAATGCTCATTCGTTCCTCCCTTTCTGCCTTCCCCTTTTCTTAGTTTAACACTCTCCTGACTACTCAGCTTGACACCTTGAAGACTCTCCTGTGAAAATGGAGACCATTGAAACTCTGTGGCTTTATCTTCTCACCAAACTAGGTCATTGCATTTCTTACAGCCACAAATACCCGCCTCACTCTACTTAAGTCTAGCAGTGTTTCTTTTCCAGAGGTTTTTGCCTTCCTCTGCTTGTTGGAAATAAGACTTCTGGACAGAAGACCCATCTGTATTCAGGAACTCTTCAGCCATCTTCAATCTTTCGTATAGATCATGAAGAGTGTGCACCACCAGCAGTGGGGACCTTGGGCACCATATGCCCGTTCAGCCTTGCAGTAATACATCATGATGGATTTTGGAAGAAAATAGCAAGTGACTTCTTTGTCTCTGGGAAAATTTAATTTCATTCTGAACACAGTGTCTTTGCCACTTGATGGGATTCGTGTGATCAAATGTAGACACATCAGAGGTAAATTTCTCCGTCTCTACCTTTATAGTCAGAAGAGAGAAATAAGGGCTTCTGGGGAGAAATTAATTTGAATTAGGGTAGATGAATCATATCTGGAAAATGCCCATTGCTCCCTATGGACTAGGATGAACACTTCAGCTGTAGTTTTCTGTAACTGAGACCTATAAAGCACTCCTGGGGTCATTTCTACCCCATGACACAGCACCACAAACAGCATTTCAGGCCCCTGTGGTTTCATTTCAGGATCTCTGCTCTGAGGTAAGTTCAGGTTTGTGGATGTGCATTCAGAGAGTGTATTATGTCAGGCACCATACAGAAACACAGTCAAAGGCAGCCCATTCTCTAGGGAAACAGTAATCTAAATGAAATCTTATTCTTATCCCTTTCCTGGCCTGCATAATGCAGAATAACTTTTAAAACGTTTTAAACCCTTTTTCCAGCTTTGCAGATCATGACTATTTCTCTGCCTGACCATTTGAGATATTGAAAAACTGAAGATATACCATACGCAAAGCATGCTAAGTTAAAAATAGACCATATTCCACCTCTGGCATGCAACAGCCATGTGTGTGTACTAGTGCCAAACAGGCTTTTGCTCTTGCAGCATCTCCAAGCCAGGAATTTCAAGTTCCACTGGTAGAAACCTATTGTGGGATGTAGCTGTTGCCATTGAAGCTAATAACCGTGTGGGGTGCTGGGATGGTGCAATGACCAACCCACACAGAGAAGGACCGCTCCCAGCAGCTCCACGGAGAAGAACATCAGTGCGAACGTGCCCTCAGTGCTGCCTGCCTGCCCTGTGTCATTAGCTCGAACGTGGAAAGAACCAGGTTAAGCAACCAGTTTGTGTGTGCGGCAGAGGGGATATATGTGAGCTGCTGGTGTCCTGTTGAAATGCGTGCTTGGGGGAGAGCCGCAGCAGATTAACTTGCCATCCTGCAGCTGTGATTTACTTTGACCTGATTTAATTTGTGCAGGTGCTGATTAGAAGTGCCCACAAAGTCTTGCAGCCATAGTTCAGCTGAAGGGACAGCCAGGTCACCCTACATCTGTGATTCCTTGGAAACAGCCCCTTTTTCCATCTGTATGTTTTCTTTAAGATGGGATTTAAAGATTTTTATTTTTTCAAGTTTTTTGTTTGGGGCAAAGAAGATATCCCTGGAACAATCTCACAGAAATACAGTTGGTAGAAGCAGAGGTTTTAAACCGTTTCAGCTGTGCAAATACGAACATGTGCATGATCATTTGCTCTTTGGCCCTAACCTTTTCTATTTTATCCTAATTTAATGCTCAAACTTCTAAAGGTGAAGTTCAAACTGGAATCTGTCCTTTTTGCTCCAAGGAGCACAGACTTGCAGATGAGTGTCTGGAGACTCAAGCCAAGCTCAGCTTATGATTTTTCTTGCTCATATTTCTGGTGTTGGAGATGTTAGAACTTGTTTCAGTGAGGTGGGATTCATCTCACCTAGCTTTCAGTGTGGGATTTAGCTTGCAGATTAAGACATCTAAATTTCCATGTCTCCATCTATGTGTTTCTGTGCAAATTGTGACTCTAAATTCCCATGATAGTCAATGTAAATGTGGGATGGCATCCAGTTGTCTAAACGTGGGGTCTAGTGCTGGTTCGGTGGTCTGAGGTATCCTCCCGGCCTTCAGCAACACTCTAAGAGGGCAAAAGACTCCCCTAAATGCCAGCCGCATCTCTCAGTCCCACATGGGCACCTCTGATTTCCCAGAGCATTTCCGTGGTTTGTAGCTAAACCAAGATGCAACATTCATCTAGGAAAATAGCTCTTTTGCTAGCTCTTGTTCCCTGATTTGCAAAAAGGGCAGTGATTTTTTTTTTCCTGTCCTTCCATGTCTTGTTCCTCTTGCCTGTGTGGGGCTCATTAGAGAGAGAATTGATGTTCCCAACGTACTGAGACCTCACTCAGGGTCTGATCCTGGCTGGATCTATAAAGCACGCAGTTATGAGTGAGTCCTATTATATCAGCATCTGTGTTCATGGAGGAAAAATCTGCCGGGACCATGCACTTAGCAGTCCTGCAACAGCTGAAGAGAGATTACAATAAACACAGAAGAAAATCAATTCGGTTAAAAGGGAGCACTTGAGCCTTTTCTAAAGTGGTTCCTTCATCTTCACAAGTTAGAAATGCTTTGGCAGTGTAACACTGGAAACCACAGGACTGTACCCTGGAAAACTCTTTTTAAAGCAATTAAGTCAAACTGTGCTACATGGTGTTAATTTAGAATTTCAATTAGTGCATACAATTTGCTATCAGCTTAGGCCAAGACATTTTCTCAAACCAAAGCTGCCCCTTGCTTGACTGTTTGCTTGAACAATATGAAGATGGAAGCAATTTGTTAACATAATCTGATTTACTATGATGACTAATGATTTTCAGAAGAAAGTATGGATTGGGTTTGTCAGGCTGATTAGATCTGAAGCATGACTGAGAAGGGGACTGGCCATTTCAGCTAGCCTGATCAATGCAGATTTGCAGGACCTAAGCTGATCCTTGGCATTTCCAGGGTAAATTCAAAGTAGCTTCACTTTGTTAGCTAAGTGTAGGATGAGTATGTTTAGCTGTCTAAGGCAGTTTGAGTTCCCCACTCCCGGGGTGAGTCCTGTTCCTTTTTGTATGACGCAACGTTGACTGCATGGCTCCCTCGTTCGGATGGAGACTGCATTCCCCCAAACCCACCCTATCACTTGTTTTCGTATTCACACCCTAACTATGCAGACCCTGCACCCAATTTATCTTGCTTTGCCCTCCCAAAGTTGCTGGCTTTGCAAATCAATTCATCAAGAGACTGGGGCTATTTGGTTGTGGCTTTTTTTGGTTCAGCTTTTCAGGATTGTCATTACATCAGTGGCTCTTGTCTCAGTCATTGTTGATGGCTGACCCTACAGCCTGCAGTGCAAAAAGAAAGCTTGGGCATGGTGTCCAGAAGGTCACTTTTCTGAAAACCCTTCTCTGCTCTCCCCCTTGGCCAGCAGTTTTACCACGACCCATGTAAATATTGACATTTGCCTTTGTGCTTTCATTCCCCACTAAAAAGGCTTGATGTTTTTCTTCTGGGGTTGCCTGGACTTTTTCTTCGCTCTTTTCTTTTACACAAAGCCCGTAAGAAAGAAAACCCCTTTTGTAAAGGTTTTATTTTTCTTTTTACTGGAAACATTAACTCCCATTAACACAGATATTCTGGGAACTTTTCACTGTTCTTTTGCTGCGTGACACAAGAAACTAAAAGAGGAACATTATCCCTTCAAGGCAGCAAGTCATTGTACTTGCTTCTAAAAGCTGATCTTGTTTTGTATGACTTGCTAGCTGTTTTATTCTGGCAGCAATGCACTGGAATATCCCTGTGCTAGCTCAGTTGCCCTTGCTTTCCTTCCTTTTAATGCCACTTCTCTTGCAGTCAGACTGTCCTCACCATGAGCAAACCTATCAGCATCTGGCCCATTAATAATGACTTGTTATGAAATAAAAATTAATCAAGCACTGAGACTATTGCACAGCATTTCCCAGGACTTATTATCAAGAGTGATTGCACAGACATCTTGTTGCATGGGGGTAGATTGCAGTTTGGTTGGAATTAACTCACAACAGCTGCTTTATTACTGTGATGTATTATTATTTATGTAGGATGAAAGATGTGAATAGCACTCGAACACAACAGATCTGTGCACAGAGGAGTTTACAGTCTAAGGGAGAAGCAACACTGGAGCAGATGACAATAAAAAAGGGAATGGGACATGTGTGTGGCTGCAATTCAGTCCATAAACTTTAGCAGAGACTTTGTTTGTCTTAGCCTCTTGTTCTTCCTTGTTTAAGGAACAGTTATAAGCAGCATTAATCAAGCGGGTGAAGAGTCAAGAGCTTTGTCTTTAATAGCATTTAAGTGTTCCTTGTTTAACTTTCTTCCTGTGGACCCAGTGCTCGGATCTGGCCAAGTTTCACTCAGTTCAGGAGCCAAAGAAAGCAGATAAAAGAGGCAAAGAGGGATTTATGTCAGAGGAACAGCAAGTATACTTTCATCTCAGAGACACAATAATTTAGTACAAGAGTACATATTAAGCATTTTAAAATACAGTTAAGCTGTATGCTGATCTTTACTCTGAAGCCACATTGCTCAGCTACTAGTACAAATCCTGCAAGATAACAGAAGGTGCTAAACAAGAAATGGAAAAAAAAAAAGATAGAAAAGATGCACATCTTTTAAAACATAAGTAAGAGCAAACCGATCTGCAGAGGGGGAATACAACTGGTAAATACAGAGTCAGAGCTTTGTCAGTTGTAACTGAAAAGGATATGTGGTGGCCCTGCCCAGAAGGATGCACGTTGGGTTTGGTTTGTTGCTTTCCAAAAGCACATACAGGTCTTTGACTGAAAGGATTGAAACTCTCTGTGGTAAGGTACCGAGACCCTCTGTTTGCTGGAGGGGGGAATATGTGTGTGTACCACTGTTTATCATCACTGGAAAAAATGTTAGAGGAAAAAAGAAGCACAGGACGGGTGACATTTGCTGAGCCGGTTACAAAGCATCTGGGTACCAGAGTCTTGAAAAATTTGGGATCAAGAGTTATAACCCCCGACCCGGGAAATGTTGGATGCCAGAAGTGATTCAAACCAAGGTGGATTTGTGTGAAATAGATCCTTTAATTCCCACAGTCCATTAAATATCCTTCTCACTTGTGAAAAACCCTTCCAGATCCTCTCACCCAATATCTTCACCATACCCCCCTGCCAGTTTCAATGTGTGCCCTGCCCCAATGCTTTTATTTTTCTGAATGCATTTCATGATGTCTTTTGCCCAAAGAAATGCCGAGGGATCTGCTATCAGGTGCACCTTGCCTTTCCTCAGCAGAGTTTTTAGCTTTTAAGAACACTTTAAACCTGCCAGGAACAAAATGGGATATGAAGAACCAATTTCAATTACAGTGTGTGAGGTGGTTTCCCAGCAACAAGAGTATTTAAAAGCAACAAAAATTAACATACCTTAAAAAAAGCAGTAGCAGCAGCCACTGATTTTCACGGTGTAATATTTTGTACTCATTAAAACATACTTTCTGAGCATTGCTTCTGCCTCAAGGCGCAAACCCAACTCATCTTAAAATCATGTTTCTCCTTTCTTCATTGAAAAGTACTTAGAACTTTACAAAGACAGAGAGAAAAAGAAAGTAAAGGGAAAGAAAGAGACAGAATAAACTGGTAACATAATTGCTTGGAGCTAAGCTATTGACTTCTCTCTTGCTGGAATAGCAAAACTCAGTTGCTCTCTCAAGGAATAATCCCTTCTGCTTTAGGATCCAGCTCCTGTTTTAGACTCATAGAAAGAAATATTCCATCTTAAAATTGCCTTTTTTCCCCCCTTCTACCTCTTTTGTCATCTCCACTGTACATACATCCCTCCCTATTCTCTCTGGAAACTTTAGTATTTCTCCAAAGCCTCTGGCTTGACAGATAAAGCCAGGAGAATTTGTGCTCTGTGAAAGAGCTGTTTTAAAACAGAGTTAATCAATCACAAATGTTGTGTCCCTGAGCAGGTAACACAGATTTTACCTGCAAGGAAGGGAAGGATGATATCAGTAGAGACCAGTAAGACCCACAGCATCCCAGTAAGCTCCAGTGCAAGAAGAAACTGGGACAGGATGGACATTTTTATATTTCCCTTTTACCTTGAAGGATTTATAGTATTTGAGCTACTCACGTCCCTTAATGCTTTATACCTGTCACAAATGTGTGTGGCAGTGACATCCCCTTTAGGGGAAGGCAAAAGTGAGGGGGCAGCAAGTCGTGTCCTACCCAACCATAGACATCTATAACGTAGACACCTACATGGAGGCAAGTCCCATCCCAGAAAAGATACTGGGACTACAGGATCCTGAAGTGACCACTCCTCTCAGGGCACGGGCACAAAAAAGTGGCTGCATGGAGCCAGAAGGAAAGACTAAGCAAGCCCAGTCTCTGACAGTGGGAAAAGCAGATGCCTGTGGGAATACTTCCCAGGTATACATAAAAATGAAGTTTAACATTGAACTGCTTAAAACAAAAAGTTTCTGGCCAGCTCAAAAACAAAAATGAAACTCTTCAACCTCTGAAATTTATTTCCTAGTCTTTTTTATTCCTCCAAAGAATTTCTCTTCCTCAGAAAAACATTTCCATTTTCAGCCCAAGTTGAAGAGCGAAAAGGTCCCATGCATTTGTATGGTCTCACTTTATATTTTCCAAGAGGAGAGATCAAAGGCATCTGTTGCGTTGCACAAAACCAGCAGGACACAGATCACTCACACTGCAAGCACTGCCCTGACAACATCAATCTTTGGCATTTTGGGATGTGCAGAGATCATTTTGGTTAATCTGCTTTGTCTGGGCTGCTAGACAGCCAAAAATCCCGGCCAAATGCTCAAATTCCCTTCTTCCCCCGCTGTGTGAACAGTGTTTCCGGGTGAATAAGGGAAGATATATCAAGAAAAGCTGTTGGAGAATGAATGTAGTCAGAGGAGTGGGCACAATAAATTCTTTGTTTCTCTAAAGGTTGCTGATTGACTGATGAAAAGCTAGGGGTAAGCAGATTTATCTCCCTGCATCAGTTCCAGTAGTAGGACAAAATCACTTGCCACATGGTCCAGTGTTGAATAAACGCCCTGGCTGGTATCTCCTCAAATACAGATTTTTTTTTAAGCAGTCATAGATTGCTCCAAGTATGAGGATCCAACAAGGGTTTGAGCCGCTTGCCTATATATAGGAGCCTTGTTGCAGATTAAATGCTGCTTGAGACATCCTTGTAGGTTTGGCATGTGCAACTTGGGACCTACAGGAGCCCTGTACTGCCTAGAACAGGAGCTGAAGGCCAAGTAGGACCCCCCAGTTTCACTATCTACCCATGCTGGGGCAACTGGATTGAATCCCCCAAGGTGAGAGTCTGAATCCTGCCCTGGGCTTCTGCATTCATTATAGAGGTGACCTTGGAGAATAAGAAATGGCAGCCAAAGAAGCTACAAAGCATAACGAAATTACCGAGATAAAAGTGGATGCAGACAGCTGCCTTTCCCCTTCCCTGCGGAGAGCAGAGAGGAGACCCTGGAGAGACCTGTGAGCTCAGATTCTCAACAGGCGAACCGTCAGCAGAAAGCCACTGGGAGTAAGATATTTGCAATTTAAATGGATTGAAATCGAAGGCAAAGGGCATGAAGAACTGGTCAGCAAGAAACTAATTTTTTAAAGTTTCTTCTTTTTTAAAAAAAAAAAAAAAGTTACTTGAACTAACTGCTGCAGTCCCTTAATTCAACATGTCCTCTTAACGATGCCCATTCCATGCAAAGCCACCCAAATACTGATGTTTCATTTACTCTGCTGAGTGGCAAAAATCCCTCTAAAACTTTCTGCTTCCCTCATGTCTCCTTCCCCACTTGCTCATGGCCCCGTCTGGTCTCTGTATCTCTCTGAAGCTGCAGCAGCAGTGAGATAGAGCAGCTTTCTCTCATAATCAGTGTTTATTCACCATTGCCTCCCAGGCCATCTCTGAAGTTGAATTTCTCCATAGTTCCAGCCATCCAAGCCTAGAATTGGATTTTCACCAGGATTTTCAATCCAGAAGGGGAAAAAGTGATATAAAGCAGGGGATGTGAGTTTTCTCAGAGCCAGGGCAGCTGGGTGAAGTAGGACTTGCTGGAGCAATGGGGGACTCTTGGTACATCAGAGCCGTGGTGAGGGGCTGTCTCAAGGCTGATGCATCAAGTCCACAGGAACCAAGAACTGTGACCACCAAGAAACATGCAGCCAGCATTATCACCCCTTGTCCCATATATTTTTTTCTGAAATAGGGATGTGAAATTAGCTCTAATAAAGATGGCTACTGTCTCCCACTATTTCCAATGAGATAGATGTTGTGTGCAGAGATAAAATGGCTTCTGAAACGGGTCAGGCTGATGGGCAGCTGAGACTTGTGGAGGAAGGAATGAGGACAGCGCAGGCTGCAGTGGGAATTAGGAGAGTGGGGAAAGAAAAGCTGCTGGGATGCAGAGGAAGTAAATGGAAGAAGGACTCTCTGAAAGATTACATTTGCAGTCGGTTAAGTTATATACATATGTGTGCAACTGGTGGAAATTTTACAAAGCACTGTGAATTCAATTACTTCTGAGATGTTTTAAACATATGATACAGAATTACTTTACTAAGAAACACTTTAAAAATCTTAAGATAACAACGGTGTAAGGAAGCCGTTTTAACAATTAGTCTGCCAGTCAACGTGGAAAAGGCATCCTTACATGTAAAAAACACTGCGGTTCTTGTGGATGTCCGCAGAAAAATAACAGAAGACATTAAAAGGTAGCAAAGCACAAACGGGTGTGCACACGGGGCCAATTTCTCACGCTGAAATTGTCTCACGGACGTATTCGTGGAGAAGGAGAGTCAGAGCCAGCTCGTGGCTATGGAGGCAGGCGATGGGCTGCTGGAATTGGACCCAAACCCCTGCCTGCGACACTCCAGGGTGCAGAGCCACTTCTGCCCGCGCCTGCTGCTGGGGAGGGTGTCACTTCGTAAGGATGCGGAGGGGACCTGTGCACGGGGAGTGAGCAGAGGGAAAGGACCAGCAGCTGGGAAAAGATGAATATCCCCACTCCCATTATAAGTTATTTTATCCTCATCCTCCAAACAATAAAGCTCCTTTCTGCCTGCAGTTCTGAGAAGGAGTTAAAAATATTGCAAAGCTGGCTGAAAAAAAGCAAAAAACCCGGACTGATGTTACTGCTGGTTTATCTTGCTGTTTGGGTGAGTTTTGATCTCTTGGTGTAACTGAGACAAACGATTCTTATCTGTTGAGGTTGGCGGTGCAGGGGAGCAAACTGCACATCAGCTGCCTCAGCTGACTGACTAGAAGATGCGGAATTAAATACACTCACATTTACAGCCTCTGGCTTCATTAGTAAATTACTGTATAATGAACCAGTACATAGTGACTTTCCTATTTTCTTCCATAGCTAATGCCCTGCTAGTATCTCATCCATAGGCTTGATTTGTACCGCAGCCAACCTATTCCAATGACAGGCAGCAACCTGGTCCCTCTTGGGTTCAGTGTGAGCAGATCTGAACCCTAAAAGTGGAGCGGGAAAGAAACACAGTGCTGGTTGCGCTGGAGAGAAGCATTCGATCATTTCATTAACCCTGATAATGTTTCAAACGAAGACCTTAATGGTACAATCAATAATTCAGCCTGTGATCAGTTTGTTAGTCAGTCTCAAATGCTTTTCTTTCAATAGGGGGACTCCCAGAAGGATCGTGAACTGTTACTCACAAGCAGTAATTTGGGGTGCGTGCAAGGCATGACTTCTGGCTTTATTTTGCATCTTTCTGACAACCACAGTCACTTCCCCGTCTCCTTAGTCTGCTGCTGGATGACCTACCCCACCAGTCCTCCACCAGCCTAACATTTCTCAACAAATTATTTGGATATTCATTCTTGTCCTTAATACTTTGCAGGAAAAGTGAGTCTCTGAGCTCTTCCATGCTAAAGGCAGAGCTGATGGGACCCCACATTCAGCTCTGGTGTTTCTTCACAGATCTCCCTAAACTCTGCCTCTGCTTCAGCTCCAAATCTGAGGCCGTGTAGCTATAACGCGCACCAAGCACAACCTGCCATTGCCTCCACGGAGCTCGTTAGCTCAGCTCAGCTACATGCCACTTCAGTGCAGGTTCCCATCTGCCTGAGAAACCCCATGCAGACACCTCCAAGCCAGGCTCTGCCCCTTTGCCAGTGCCAGGGTCCCCTCTCCTCCTTTATTCTTCCTTTCCTCCCCTTCTTCTCTTCAGCAAAGGTTTCTGACTCACTGAGAAAAAGCTGCCAGATACCAGCTTGGGTGCTAAGGCGCACTTGAAACAAAAACCCTTGAAAGAAGTCCAAATCCTGCAGGCACAGAGCACAAGAGCAGAACAATTTTTTTGCACAGTTTCAGTTGTAAGAAATCGGGGTGCTCCCTTTCTGCTTTGCTGGGCAGCATTTTATCTTCTGGTTTTGACACTTTTTAATTTTCCACTTATTAGGCTGCCTGTGAGATTTTCATTGTTGGGGCTTCCTTTTATTATTTTTTAAAAGATCCGTGCGTGCAGAGTTTTCATTGTCACATTAAACACACTGAGTAAATATAGTCTCTGAAACAGGAGATTTTATCTGGGAAACTCAGATGAAATTCCATGGCTGACAGTTGTTCAAATGAACCCTCTCTGCCAGAGTACAATAGCAAATCATATTCTTCATTCCCTTTACCTTCTCTTCATTATGCATTGGAGGGAAGGGAGCGAGAGAAAAACACGATCGTCCTGGCATTGCATTTATTCCACTGCGATGACTCCACTGCACACAAGTAACAAAGCATTCACTTTGAGCGCAACACTTAGCAGTGAGATTACACCTTGGGTATAATAAGATACGTGACCTGTTCCAGGTTGCAATGACTTGCTAAGTCAGCTAATTTCTTTTCCTTGTCCTTACACAGCAGAAGAGCGTGTAAGAAGTGAATGGGGATTATACCGTTTCCTACCCAGAAGTCCTCATCCTTGCTGGCACCAGCTGAGATAGCCTGGAGATAATGTACCTGAGCACTGGGGCAGCTTTCTAAAGGACGTGCTCTCTTCTCTGTGGCATAAGTTATATTGTAAGGGGAAAAGCAGGTTCAGCCTTGTCTGTTAGCCGTAGTCTTCATGTGGTTCATAATGAAAGCAACCACATCACTTTTAGGAAGAGCTGAATTAAGGAGAACTGTGGGTGGTCGGGGCAGAGTGGGGGTAACATACTCAGCCCATCCTGAGGGCACAAAACGGAGTCTGGCATCCCATGAAGAACACCACTCTTTGGCCTAAGGGGATCAGCCAGTGTGAGCAAGAGGGGCTTAAAATATGGGGTGGGTCTGGGCATGGGAATGGCTCAGGTTTACACTTACCAAGCAGTTATATCCAAACTTAGAGCTGTTATAACCAAACACAGCATCCCTGTAACTGATGTGCTCGATTCAAGCAAAAAATGGGGCTCAAGGTGCCATGGCAGAGTGAAGGTCTGTGTGTGGGAGGAAAAACTTAGGTACTCAAAGCAGCTTCAGCCCTTCACATCTATGGGCCTGATTCTTATTTACAGACAGGTCTCTCATTCTTCAGAACATGTCAGGGCTTCGAAGCAAGGTACATGGTACTGAATCCTCCCTCGAGGCCCCCCTCCCCAACGGTGCTAAATGGCTTTCACATGAAAGAGAATAGGGCTTAGCCAGACTCCCAACCCTTTCCTTTTGTATTTTGCCAAAACCCATAACCACCCAGCCAAGAGGACTGTAACTGAACTGGTTCCTTGACCCCTACCTGAGTGTAATAAAATGTGAAACAATTTGGATGAGAAATAATATGTCTGTATGATGGATCACAAACAATGTCATCAGAGAGATGAGATGGTGGTAGAGACAGGGAAGGGTATCAAACATTTTGCTTCCTTGTTCTCATCTCTCACAAAACATGCTTTGATTGTTTTCTTAACAGGAACTGGCAAAGAAAGCTCAACACATTAATTAGGATTGTAATCCAAAGCTAAAAGTATTAAGAAGAGTGCTAGGAAACCTGGCTCTGGGTACCTAGTATGGTAGGCTCACACTGTGATCAAGATAGTCAGATCTAAATTACAGAGCACATCCCACAAAACAATGTGAAGAAAGGCCCATGGCCAACAGAGCACTAAGCCAGCACTTCCAGATGAAGCTTTCATAGCTGTTGTTTAACCTGTGCCAGAAGTGTGTTTGTAGCACGGCAGAAGATGTCAGCACAGGTTCCCAATCTGAGACGGCAAAATTGTGCAGTATCAGTCTGAGGCTAAGGGCTTCTGTCTCCATCTCCAGCGCTTTCACCCAAAGACCAGCATCTCCTGCCCAGCAATCTACCCAGGTGTGTCTGAAGATTCTTTACAATGATATCAGTAACTTCACTTTCGGTTAACAGGTCAGGAAATTGAGGTATCAAGAGAGATTGACTTGCCTGAGCACTTCTAACAGGCCTAGGACAGAAGAATGTAATTGTGGTCTCCTGAGCCCAATCCGATGCTCGGTAGCTGCTCTGCGGAGCTGAACATACAAGAAAGACTTTGTAGGAGGTCAAACTCTTCATTGCAAAACCAGCTAAGGGATGGATTGTGTGACTGGTGAGACACATTCCCAATGCCCGTCCCTGCGAACAGCAGTGTAACTACTCATCGACTCACGTTAATACTCATCTTTGCCGTCCTAACTCAGATTGTGTTGGGACAAATCCTCTCAGGGTACGGTCTTAATTCTTCAAACTTCAGGTGCTGTGCTGCACTGGGAGATGGAGGCAGAGGCAGAAGGTGACACTCCTCCCTGGTGTTGATAGCTGCCCAGGGTTTACAGCCAGGGATGTCTTGGAGACGTCGGGGAAGAGAGGTTCAAATGGGGCACAGCTGCTGCTCCTTTCTTCCAGGCTGAATGGATACCAAATCAGTACTGCTCTGGAAGGTGTGGAGTGCAGCGTGTTTGGGTCCCCATGCCTGTTCTTCTTTCCTCACATATGGTGGGTTGTTTGTTGTTTGTTTTTTTTTTTTTTTTGTGCAGGAAGATTTTTGACACCACTGAATGTTTGGCATCCTGTTTAAAACCACTACACACTAATCACCATGACCAAATACTGCACGCTAGGAACCCCTGGATTTTTTTGGCCATCCTTATGAAAAATTCATGCTCAAAATCTCCAGCCTGGAGAAAATCTGTATAGGTTATATACTAAATGTCTCACGTTCTAGAAGTCTCCATATTGTCCCATATGCACCACACTACGTACGTGCTCAGAAAAATTGCCCACTAAGGTTTGGCATCAGGCTGTGCTAAAGTGGCTCGTGGCTAGCCAGCGAGGAGTGTGAGCAGGATCAGTCAGTGCCTCACTGCAGTCTGCTGCGTAGGTATATAGACATAGATATACGTATATTGGAACATAGGAGGAGGCCAGCAGGAGCTTTCCAAATGAACTGAAGACCCTTCATCCCTCTGAACACACGACCAGTACTTTCTGACATTTGGAAAGCATCTCGCAGCCTTTGCCTTCTCCATCTTCTTGCTTTGACCACAGAATTGGGACGTTTACTGTTGACTTCTCAGCCTCCTCCTAATCAGGATCCTAACCGTCGCCTCTTCTTTGGCACCTCAGCCCCCTCTCAGCACTGGTTCAGAGATGAAGGACACAAGGTCCACACACATTCCTTACTTGATCTTTGGTCCATGACAACCGTTCAGCAAGGACATCCCTCACCAGTTGGGAAATGGACATGAAAACCCTTCTGCAGGCTGCTTGGGGCAGTTTTGTCACCCTTAAATGATGCCAATCTTTTCACGGTGCCCACATTCACTCTTGGATCCATACTGAAGATGTTTATATCAAATTTTGCTTTAATTCTGTCCCTGAGTGCTCAAATAGGGTGGGAA
>NW_009211071.1:56629-71980 GCF_000690835.1 Fulmarus glacialis
AAGGTACTTTGTAGCAATACTATTATTATTGTACTTGTGTACGTTTTCCCCTTCTGCTAGATTGGTTTTCATTCCAGCTATATTTCTTTGAATGTGAAGGATTTTTTTTTCCTCCTTGTTTTCCTTTTGGTCCTATCCTCTGTTTAAAAGCAAAGTCATCAATAATTTTAGATGAAATGTATTTGCCGTAACTCTCCAGGATAACATGGTTTGAATATTTTGATTGATTTACATCTATAAAAAACAAACTGCATCAGCCGTTTGTCTGTAGAAACCTTTGTTTTCTTTAAAGGTATGAGCCCTGTGCCTCATTAGTCTCCCAAGCTTTCTTTTTGGTACCTGTTGTGTTTCACACATTTTTATAAGCTGTCTGCCTCTAATAAATGAAATTATACTTCAGCTGTAAAGTGTTCCCATAAGCAATCAAAGAAATGCTGCCTTGTAGTCTCTGAGAATAAGCACCATCAGTACCATTGTCACATCATCAAGATGTAATACAGCCTGGTTATTAGTTTTATGCTACTCTGACAGCTCGGGTGGTGCAACATCTCTAAAAACCCAGTGCTGGAGGAACGAAAGAATTGAGGATCAGCGTACACCAGCCTAAGGTGCCTGGCACTCCTATATTATGGCTGATTGTTAGACAGAAGGGTGGCTTGCTTCAGCATAAGCTCTTGAGTGATTTCACTCAAGGGTCAGAAGCTGAAATCAGATGAATTAAAAGTGGAAATCACATGCAGGTTTATTATCATGACTTGAAACTATCGGTATGAGTTACAAGATCTGTGACAGCATCTTCAGGGAGCTCCAGACAAGCTCGGCTAATCCTCTTTTGGGATCCACAGGCAAGTAGAAACTTGTTGTTTGCTTTTGCTCTTGTTTCTTGTTTCAGAGAGAGAGAATTGAAAGGATTGTGTTTTTCCCGGGGCATCTTCAGGTCAAACGAGAAGATGAATGCAGCTGGGCACGTGCTCTGGTCTGTTCTTGTCTCGCACCTACAATGCAATCCAGAGGAAGAAGACAAGCTAGCTCATGACATACAACATTATTCAATTTCAGATGAAAGCAGGCTGCCAGTTCCCCATTTTTCTAGCACTGATCTGGCATCCACTGATGGCAATTTTGAATTCCTGAGGTTTTTATGCATTTCGCCCAAGGTCATGGCATTCAGCAGCAAAGTTTGGGATCTGGCAGCCTTTGCTTTCACCGCCTTTCCCTGAGGTTGCACCATCCAATGCCATATTTATACATAAAGCTTTCTGCTGTTATCCATGTTGCAGTCACTGCAACTATGAGTGCAAGATACCCACGAGAGACACATGCTAGCTCAGAGAGCTTAGGGCACCAGTGGGTGTGAGCGGTGGTACCACGAGACCAGAAAAGCAGCACAGCAGGTAAGTGACAGAGCAGGGGTATTGCTCAGGGCAAGGCTAGGCACCGCACAAAGTTGTCTTTAACATTGAAATAACTTTTTTTCTTAGCTTTAAATTCACTCCAGCTTGGTGATCCTTATTTATATACAGACAATTCAGCTTTAAATTCACTCCAGCTTGGTGATCCTTATTTATATACAGATTTTTTTGCCTTTTTCTTTTCGAATGGGGGTGAGGCAGAAGGGAAGGCAGAGAGGAAATCAGCATTCAAAACTCCTCTCTACTTGCATGCACATTGCATTGCTAAAATTAACACTGTGTCTGGTTCAGTGGGATCAACTTTGTAGTCAGATTATTTAGAAATTAAAACATAGATACATCTAGGAGGCAAAAGAGAAAATCCCACTGCCTCCAATTTACCCTATTGTAATCCATCCTGGGAAACAACAGAGCATCAGATGGCTCTGTTTATTTACAGGTACATATGTACATATGTATAGAGAGAAAGCAGAGAGCAATTCCTCTTCCTCCCCCCGCACCTCCCTTTCTGCTTGGAAGCCTATTTACAAACGCACAGCCAAAATCCTATTCAGAAATTGGTGATTGTGTTCATTGTTCCAGAACACATAATAGCAAAGGCAAGCAGGAACTGCTTTAGTGAAGCGGTAATAGTTTAAGTTGCTCAAACAGGAGAGGAACAGGGAGTGCAGCAAATAAGTGTCACAACCTAAAAGCTGCAGAGAGCCCTAGATCACCAACTCTTGCACTCTGAGAGTCTAGCACCCTTGTTGAGCTACTATAACTCCTTTGGTATGTCATTGGGACCTAAGGTTTAACCACAACTCCTAATACATGGGCTAGATCCTCCTAAATTCTGCACCAAAATTCATACTGATTTCATGGTGGCTGAATTGGGTTTTCTGGGGCCACGTGACGCTGAGATACAGAGCTCCCACCATGCCTGTGCACAGTGGCCCAGCCAGGGACATCTCTTGGATTCCTCTGGGGGAAGAACATCCAAGGCTTGGGTACCTGGCTTCATTGAACAGGTATCTATCGTGTCCCTCCCGCATGGATGGTGACAAATCAAGATGGGGTGTAGAGGACATGCAGAATGGTCAAAAGACCAATTCTTCAGTGGCTTGGTCAGGAGCAGAGTTATCACAGGATTAGACAGAACATAAGGGAAAGCTTCAGCTCACTGCTGAGACACCTAATGGGTGGTATCCCCACCTGGGAGCCCCTGGGCTGGCAGGCAAACCTCCAGTGTAGTCTGTAGAGGACAGGAATTTGGTCCAGTTTCCTCAACACAACTGTCCATAGCCCTTTCTTATGGTGTCCAGCCCGGTTCCCAGAAGGGCACAGTCTCCCATAGGTCCTCCCCACACCAGGCCTGTGAGGATGTCTCAGATGTTTCCATGGCATCTCAAGTGATGTTAGATGTGTCAAGACAAATGATTTGAGCCCTTTATCTTTTTCCCTGTGCTGCTCCCATCTAATATCCCCTTTTGCACCTCATTTTCTTTTCCTCATATCAGTGGAAAGAGCTCCAGTCTCTAGGAGCCGCTCGGGATAAAGCCATTCACGTGTTTTGGTTCCCTGGAGTTATTCAGAGAGTTTCCTGCACAAAGGAGAAATATCAGGACATATACTTTGTGCTGACCCATCCCCCCAGCAGAGAAATTAAAATAAGAATCGTGAAAGAGCAATATTATTTTAAAACCACAGCACAACCTCTGATATAAAACAGCACTAGGAATAGACTTGTCAAGCACTATTAGTTTTTCATTTTATTTTTCAATAAAAACAGGGAAAGAAGGAGTGTTTACAAGCAAAGCAGTCTGTTCTCTAGTCAAAATACTCTCTCTGATTATGCTCTGGGACCAAGCAATTAACAATGATCAAAGAGCATATTTGTCGTTAAAAAGTTAATGGGGATAAAAATATCACTATATGGATTTTTTTTTGCTGTTTTTTTTTTTCCCTCCATAAATAAAATCATAATTTGCCAGTATTTGACAATATAATCTTCATCACTGTTTGGTTGCTTTTGTTTGGAGGCAGAAGATGTTTTTTGCCTAAAAGCAAAAAAAAGTGAAATAAGGAAAATTCTTTAATTAATCCCATTTTTGCCAAAACCTACCTTTTCTTTTTAAAAAAGGCTCAACAATATTTTTTGTCAGTTTTACAGATTGCACAAGGTGTTTAGTTCAATTACAGCAGGAAAAGAGCAATTCTGAGAAGAAATTAAATATGCTGGTATGCAGATGGTTAATTGGATTAATAATTACCTTGCATATGTAAAAAGAGGTTTTATGTTTGCACAGGCAATTTTTATCAGGATTCTCCTGGGACAAAAAAATCATGCTAATAAATGATTGTTTCAAATAGTAAGATAATTTTGCCTCGGTTGTGACTAAACTTTGGAGGAAGAAGATTTCTGCTTCCATCAGAAGGTAATTTAAATTAAAAAAAAGAATTTTCTTCCTTTTTTTCTGTACACTCACCTAGAGTCACTCTAGGGAAGAGACAAAAGCAAAGCATGTTGTAATCTGCAGAAATCAGAAGACAATGGAAAAATCTGTTTTTAAGCTTTTTTGGGGGGTGGGAACAAATTGCCATGGCAACTCTCTAAACGGATATGTCTTCAAGGAAATCATGCTGTTCTCTTGAAAAGTGAGATGCATAATACAATGAACACTTGAAAGTTATCTTTGAAAGGCATGTGTACAGGAAAATCAGAAATATTTTATAAATTCAAACTTATGAAACATTCATGCTGATTCACTAATATTTCACATGGCAATTATTCTACCCAAAGGCAGAAGCAGAATAACCTTGCCATGTATATGTGCATTTTTAAGTGTGCTTTGTGGTTGGACTGATCTGGTCTATCAGCCCCTTTCCTGTGCTTCACAAGTCCTCACAGTCTCTTGCCATCAATATATAAGTCGTCACTAACTCAGATGGTCATTAAATCAGAGCCTGAAATATTTAACCCATTTCTTATATCCTTTCTTTTTCTGACGGGTTGTGTCAGTCAACAATTTCTTATCCGTGACATCAGTGTGCTGCAGAGAGTGGGATGACAGAGAGGAGAATTTGACCTAATAACTTTACTTGGAAAAGCTGTTCCTCTTATTTTAAACCTATCAGATAGTTTGAGGCATCTGGTCACACTGAAGATTATATTCTGCTCACAAAATTGAAGGATTCTCATCTTGGCAGAACAAGTAAGGTTCTTAGCTTAGTATCCCCTGCCCCTATTAACAACAAAAGGAGTATTTTCTTTGCTATAGGATATTTAGTTCCTAAGACTCTGGCCTCAAAAAGTAAATAAAATAAATTAGAGCTTGACCAGTACAACTACAGAGGGGAAAAAAAAATCATTTTCATCCCTGAGATGGAGCTGCCTTCGTGCTTTTCTCCTGACTTGTTGGTTGCTTCTAACCACACCTGGGCTTTTCTTCTACAAGGTTGAACTGTTGTAATTAATACAATCCAAAAGACTTGTTTTTATTTAAACCAGATTAAATATCAAATACAGCTTGACTGAAACCAAAATCAACATCTTCCCCATAGCCATGAGTACCAGTTTAACTAAGAAGTTCATTAAAAAATGTCACCTTAGACTGACATGTTACATAGAGAAGCCCTGAGCGTTGCATTCATGCTGTTGGCCCTGGGTGTTTAATTTAAGGTGTCAGAACTACTATCGCATCTAAGAAGCAGCAAATGGAGGAGCAATTCACCAATGTCTCCCTGAGGGTCTTCTCCACGAGCCATCATCACATACTTCAGAGACCTGAGATGGTGGCCATTATGCCAAGTCAGGGCAATTAGTTATGATTTCAAATACTAGAAGCAGTTTGTGAACAACAGACTGATTTGCTCGTCCAAGTGTATCTGTCTAGTACCTTTCAAAGAGCAGGCAATGAGTCAGTTGTCTGTTCAGCTGTTGTTCTTGGAAGGAGAATGATCACTGCAGTCAAAAGAAGGCATCACATTTGGCAGGTGGATCACTTGATGGGCATGGCTGGGACCGAGAGCGCTGACTGCAGAACATGGACAGATCTCATCTTGGCTAAGAAAGTGCTATCTCATGATTTTTTTTTTTTTGAGGAATAAGGAAATATTTTGACAAAGTCTAGCACAAATGGGCCCTAAGGAGATACTGAACTAGAAGTAATTACTGCTGATGAGAGACAAAAAGACCATAATACCTGCTAGGGATAATAATTACTGTTTCTGAGGAAAGCCTAAAGCCAGAGCCAGGCTTCAGAGCTTGAAGAAGGGCTCAAAATGGAATCTGGAAGATTGAAAACCCAATAGCCTTGGGGGAAAGGCTGGTCCTGACTTAGAGTTGATAGCTGGAGCTCAGCGAACATCCCACCATGTATGTGATTCTCTGACCTCTTCTTCAAAAGGTCAGCTGAAGTGATTGTAATAACCTCTTCTGACCTGCAAATCTATGAATCTGAGATGATTGCTGAACTGGGTCATAGCAGAACCAAGCACCTGAAATCCTTTCACTCAGTATTATAGTTGGATCAGCCAAAGTCTGAGTATGGGTACCACTCCCTCCCACTCCTTCCCTTGGATCAAGCTGTCACAGCTACAGGGCAAACATCAGCATGAAAGTTCAGACATCCAAACGGGAGCACACACGGTTCATCAGAAACCAGTGCCAGGTCATAGAGGCAAATTAAACAGCTGCTCCAGTGTCAGGGTGTTGGGAGCCACTGCAATGTCCAAGAGGTTTGGGATGGTACCACCCGCGTGTGAGGAGCCAGGGTGGGTGCAGTGCTGGCATTTGAATTTAGGACCTAATCCAACCTTATCTGGAGTCAGGGGTAGGTCTTTCTTCAAGAAGGTAAATCCTTAACCTGTCATTTTTTTGTATGGATGGGGAGGTTAAGGGAGTTGCTTAATGCTACAGAACAGCAAAGCCAAGCCTAGGTCAGCGCAATCGCCCCGCTCGCCCTGCTGCCGTCTCTCAGGGTACAGCCAGAGGGAATTTCACAGGCAGACACAGAACGATGCTTTCTAAGCAAATTTCACTTGCTGTGGCCATGCTCTGAGCTGGCCAGAAGCTGTGCAGCTGATCTGGCACAGCCTGCCTCACAGCAGAACGTGTCACTTTCTGTCACCCCTCTCAGGCCAGGGATGTCTTAAAAGCCATGCATGTCCAAGGCCAAAATGACCCTACATGCAACTGTGACCCTGTGCAGTGACCCCACGGTGTTGGTGGGGTCCCTTGGCTCTGCGACGGAGAATCGCTCTGCACATGTGTGTGAACAGCAAAAAGATCCCCTGGATGAGGGAGAGAAATGCTCTGAATGCTCTGGCCCGTTCCGATGGGCATTCATTTCCCTTTAGCTGGTCCCAGCTTGCTCTGGCCTGGAATGACACCTCCATCGAGGTCAGTGGTTCTATACCTGCTTCCAGCAAGAGGGTATCAGCTCCAAGGAACAACTTTCAGGTGCTAGAAATGGGTTTACATGAGCAAGGGTCTCAACACGTTTGTGTTTAATGGGGAAGAAATCAGCAAGATTCAGAAGGGTTAACATATCCATGAGAAATTTTGTTTTTAAAAATTATGGTATTTCACAGATGAAAAGCTCATTTGTACCTGCACACAGATTTCCATGACCGAAACACAGCTTCCGTGTACATGCTAAAGAAGTGTTCAAAATACTCTCCAGGAAGTCCTCCGTCACATACATTTTAGGAGTTTTCTGGGAGAGTAAGGACGGGACAAATCTGTGTCAGTAATCCTGGCAAAGGCAAGATAGAGATAAAGGTGTTAAATGGCCAAAGAAGTTTTATAATTCAGTGGCATTTCTTCTGATAAAGCAGTGTTTAATCTGACAGCTACAGGAACTGGGGTTTTACATGAACATGAAGCCAGGAAATATAAAATGAAGTAATCACCCTGAAGAAGGAAATGTTTTGAATAAAACACGATGCTGGAAATGTTCAATACAGCATCAAATCCTGTTGGTCAGTGCCTCATCCCAGCCATTTGCCATTAATTTAAATATTATTGAGAGAATTCAGGGCAAAAATGTTTCAACAGCATGTTCTAGCAGCAGTTCTTGCTAGAGAATCTTGCCAGCAGTCCCAATATTTATGGGATCTGATGTTGACACATGAGAAATTACATTTTTAACAGCGATGATTTCAAAAATGATTTCAAAATGGGGGAGGGAAGTTGAGAGGAGGTGAAAGAATTTGTGTAGGTCAATGTCATGAATGGGATTAAACCAGACCAAGGATTTTTAGAAAAGGGCCCTGGATTAAAATGAGAGTCATTGGAGGGAGGACACTGAGATGGTTAAAGGAAAGACAGTATCTTGTAACGTGGGGAGAGGGGATTTTGACCCTACAGATACTTGGAAGTTAATTACTTCTTAATAAATAAAAGGGAGACAAGTTCATAAGCGCAGGACTCAAATCTCAGGAGTTTTGGGCTTAATTCCTGAAAATGCACCAGGAATACCCAAATAACAATATCCCCCAGTTGTCCCACTGAGGGTGTCCCAGGAAGGCTTCTGGAGGCTGAGGGCTGAGCCCAGGTACCCTCCCAACAGCCAGGCGGAAAGGCTGGTTGCTCTTTGCTCGAGTTTTCTGCCTGCAAGAAGAGGGGGAAGATCTGAAGTGGAAATATGTGCTGGAGCAGCACGTGGGGGTCTGTGGCATGAGGCTGCTAACAGGGTCTTTTCATCACCATCAGAGAGAAACAGAGCAGGGAGCCCCAGTGGGCAGCGAAGCAAAGAGACCTATCAAGTTCTGCAGCAGGATTTTCCTTCCTAGGGAATACCTCAGTGACTTTGTGTTTTCACCCTGGGTTGAGATTTTCCCATCCCCACCATCACCACTGCACCTTCCCCAAGGTCTTGCCATCCTTCCCTCCCTTGTAGGTTATAATGTAAACCTAATATACAACTCAGCCCTCCCTTCCCTGGGACAACCTTGTACCATGGATAAGAAAAGGTTTGAGACAGCAGGACATCACGTTAGCATTAACATATCGCTATCCTTATTCCACAAGGACCAAATTGAAGCAGAGAGAAGAATAAGGTAAATAAAAAGTAAATAAAGACAGGCTGACACTCCCTTTTGAGTTGGGTTTCTTTATCTAATGTTAGCCATCTGAAAATGAGGTATCTGGCCTAGTACAGATATCTGGACTCTCTCAATAGTCAGTAGAGAGAAGCAGTTTCAGAGGTGATTCATCACAGCTCTTCACAGGGCATGAATTGCCCCAGGAAGCTCCACCAGCTGCAGAAGGAACCCAGATGACAAGCTTAGCATGGACATCCACCTGTTAACTGGCACGAATCAGCCAAGAAAAATCCCATCCTTCCTTTCTATGATGAAAAAAAGGCGATGGGCAATATTGTTCCACTGCATGATCTGACCAAACCTGAAATAAGGTGGCTGCTGTTGATCAAGGCAAGGAGACATGTAGAGCTATTACAGAATAAGTGAAAGTCAGAAAGGTGGCTGCTAGTGTAAAGCCACACAGACAGTTCAGCTAGAAACTGGCACTAGTTACCTATGAATATAGATACTATACTGGGTCCTGTTACTGTCTTCAGCAAATGAGTTAAATGCCTCTGCAGTTGACAAAATCTGTCCTCATCTCCACAGCTGAAGTGGCCAGGGAGCGTGCTGAGGACATCAAAACCCTCGCTCATGCCTTGCTGTCATTATTACAGCCATGCCCTGGGCTTCACGGTGGACTGTGCAAACAGAGAAGGTCAGGAGATAGGTGATGATGGTAGTAGCTGTCCCAAGGTGAAGTCAGTGCTGCTGTGTCTTTGCAGTGCTTGGCCACTGAATTCAACAGCGTGTAGACTAGTCAGATGCTCATCTGAGATGCCCACAGGAAGGGATGCCTTCCTAACGTCCAGGATGCTGGTACAGACCATGATTTCAATGGCTCTGCTGTGAGCAGGTATGGTGTGACCAGACAGCTCCATACAAGGTATACTAAAGATGATCTGACTTTTTCATTCTTCACCAAGCTTCCCAATGTCCTAGGAAGGTCAAAATCCCAGCATCTGGTGCCTAAACCCCACCATCTGGTGCCCCAGCTTAATTCCTTCTCCTTACTGAAGAGCTAGCACTGAAGTCCTCAGCAAAACTCTGCATCCCTATTGTGCAATTAGAGTGAGGAAGGAATGACTGTGTGTGTGCACGTGTGCACGTAATCCCGTTCCAGGATAAAATGTGTTGCTGTGGATGTGACGACAGCCTGCACCTTTTCTGGGGGATGCAGGGCAAATGCAAAGCCCCTTGCAGTGGAAGTCCCTCCCTAAAGCCATCAGGCTTTGGCTTAAGGCCATCAGCCTCAGAAACGTCTCCTCCTTGCCTCTAAGTGAGCACATTTATCCTGGTTTCCAAGTGAGACAGTTTACAATTCCTTTTTTTGAATTTATTTTTTCCATGGACAGGTACAAGGGTGTCCCTCCAGGAGAAAGTATATTTCTCTTTACGCCCCATTAAGACTCCAAACCTGCCGAGTTATTCAAAAGGAAGCAGAAAAAAAATAAATGCAGAGGTAGACTTTATACCCCTGATCTCAGCTATTTTTCCTTGCAGAAGACCATATTTGAGTACTATGTTATTGAACCTCCCTGTTTAATGACCCTTCTAATGCACTGCTATCAGGTAGTGCCATCTGTATTTGGGCAAATGTGCTCACTCGTCTGTTTATTCAGCATAAATTATCTTTATTTAAAGTTTAATGGAAGTTACATCTATTTGGACATCTGTACTTAACTGATTACTGGCCACGTTGGGCTGCCTGGTGGTTCTGCATGAACTTGCCAGCTGCTATGAAATGATAAGAGCCTGACATATGTTAAGAGCCAGCAACAATCACAGGCAGGGAGTAAATTTTTTTTTTTCCCTTTAAATATTTCTGAGCTGGCAGCTAATAACAGAATAAAGAAATCCACCCACTTTCCCCGACTGCCTCCTCCACCCCCATGCATGTCTCTGCTGTCAATCCAAACCTTTTCAGAAGTACATTAAAAAATCCCCCCTTTCTTTGGAGTGAGTGAACTTCTTTGTACATACCATTAAATCCACGTACAGTTTGCTACCTATTTCACGCAGTGAAACACTTCTGTCCGTAGGAAGCCAGCAACCATCCCGGTTCATGAGCATCTGCAACTGATTTGGAAAGTTGCTGCCATCTATAGATAGGTATGAGGATTTACTAGCACAGTTAGAGAAAAGATTGGAGAGACAGCAACAGAATGGAGGGAAAAGAAGGGAAAATACAGAAAAAGAAGAAGTGCAGGTGTCTGAGGAACCGCCCACTGCACTGTACCATGGGGTCCATCTACTCCTGTCTCTGGCAATGGCCAAATGCAGAGGGATGCATGAAAAAGTAGCAGGAGACAAATGGGAGAGAAAGCTTCTTCCTGACTCCAGGCTGCCAGAAGTTGGTTTATGCCCTACAAAGATGAGTGAGAGAGTCTATACTCCTCTAATGAGATTTATAGACTTAAATAAAAAAAAAAATCCCAGCCATGGAACTAGATGCTCTTCACACTCTTCTAGTCTTACATCTCTTCCCGATGCTTTTCAACCCTTTCTTTCTCCTGAAAGCTGAGCTGTGTGGAGACCTTCTCTGCAAAATGGGCAGAAAAGGCTGCTGTTATTTCTCACTCACCCTTCAGCACTCTCTCCCACCCTGCTCTAGACAGATGCCCAGTTGTACAAGACTTTGGTGGGACATAGGCCCAGCCTAACCTATTTGTCATCTCTATAGATAAGGTCTTCACAGGTCTCAAGTGCTAACAAGGAGAGTTAAGTGCCACAGTGTCCTGGTTTCGGCTGGGATGGAGTTGATTTTCTTCCTATTAACTGGTACAGTGCTGTGTTTTGGATGTAGTATGAGAAGAATGTTGATAACACACTGATGTTTTAGTTGTTGCTAAGTAATGTTTACGCTAGTCAAGGACTTTTCATCTTCCCGTGCCCTGCCGGGTGCGCAGGAGGCTGGGAGGGAGCGTGGCCAGGACGGCTGGCCCAGCTGGCCAATGGGCTATTCCATACCATATGACGTCATGCTCAGCATATAAAGCTGGGTGAAGAAGAAGGAAGGGGGGGACATTCAGAGTGATGGCGTTTGTCTTCTCAAGTCACCGTTACGCTTGATGGAGCGTAAAGCGTTACCTGCTTTCCTGGAAGTGGCTGAACACCTGCCTGCCAATGGGAAGCACTGAATGAATTCCTTGAGCAGTGAATGAATTCCTTGGTTTGCTTTGCTCGCGTGCGCGGCTTTTGCTTTCCCTATTAAACCGTCTTTATCTCAGCCCACGAGTTTTCTCACTTTTACCTTTCCGATTCTCTCCCCCATCCCACTGGGGGGGAGTGAGCGAGCGGCTGGGTGGGGCTGAGTTGCCGGCTGGGGTTAAACCACGACACACAGCACCCTGGGCATTAGGGAGGATCAGTCCGGAGCCTTTCAGGGGAGACATTTCTGCCTTGAGTCTATAATGAAGTGGCCCTGGGATCCCAAACCAGATTTCTGCAAGCAGGTGATGGTGATGAGTGTTTCTGAGTGGTTCTGCATGTGAGCATAGATAAGTTTAACGGCACTGATCATAACTTTGACACTGTTTTTTTAGACAATGAGAGAGATAAAACATGATATATCCATCTGGGAGCAAGGTCTTGAATAGCAGGGTCGGGCAGAAGCACAGCTTGGACTGCCACTGCATGTGGTGCACTGTGATTTCTGGTATGTAAGATCAAGGGTTACTTTTCCCTGAAGTCTAATGGTTAGAGTGTGTCTTAGACACTGAAGCTGTCTAGATAGGAAACAAGTACACTTGAGTTAATCAGATCTCCTCTACTGGGGCTCCTGATGGCCTTTCTGCCAGTACAGTTGTGGAGCAGGACTTTGAGGAGCAGTGGATGTAGCCAAGTCACACTGGGAACACTCCCTGATCCTCTGCTGTAGCACACAAAATATACTGTAATGTTGTCACAGAGATTGGCCAAGATTTAATAAAATTTACCTGTATGCTACAAATATTTTTGTCCGTTATTTCTCTGTCTTTCAGGGAGATGATCAGGCTGGAAAATACAATCAATGACCTGTGGATCCAGGGTTTCCTTCTGGACTTTTTAATGCATCAGTTTCTATATGCATAAGATGTTCTCAAATGCCTAGTATATGCTACACAGCCCACTGAAAAAAATACAGCCAAAGCAATAATATTATTCAGGTTGCAAAGCCAGGTACTTAAAAGTTAGGAAAGCATATGGATGAAGAATCAGCGGAAAGTACTCCGGGCAAAGATTGTTCTGACTTCAATCTGAGTTTGAAAAGAGCTCAGCACTAAAGACTTGGAGATAAAAGTCTCTTCCACAACCTGTGCAGCATGCACAATGCTCAGCCTGATCTTCATGTATGGCATAAACTGTCATGACATGTCAAAATGCTTTACAGCCTCTATCTTCACTGAATCTCAGCAGCGCACTCGGAGTCTGCCCCGTTGTATCATAGGGCTGACATCTCAATGTGTGGCGACATTAAACTTCGGCTGGTTTCAACCTACTCCAACATCAGTTCTGAAAACCTCCAATGTAAAGCCACATCTCACACTGGACAGACGGAGGTCAGAAAACAGAGAGAGTGTTTGTGTAGGCACTTGGAACCCAGGGGCATGCAACAAGGGTGAGCTTAGCTCCTACACTCAAGAAGGGTAATAACATGTAAAGGAGATGAAAACTCATATCCTCTTCCCATTACCTCCTTCACATCACCAGAATGAGTTTGCTTGCCATACTGCTCCTGTCGTGTTGGCACTGGATATGCTTCTTTACCTTTGTGCACAATTAGGTTGTAAAATGGGCTGAGATCGTATGTATCGGGCAAGAAATGTTTCCTTTTGCAATATCTGTATGTGCTGCTGCATAGTTATCAGTTTTGCTTCAATTCCACATAACTCCATGGAAAAGCAAAATGAAATAACTCATTATGGGTCACATCACTGCTGAGCTGCATCAACGCCAACAAACTTGGACCTCTGCTTTTGGTCTCTTCTCCTCCTCCGTGCCTTTCGTCCTGTTATCTAGTGTTTGCCACACTGCCAGCTGAACTATACCTTGGAAGATATAGTTTATCTGGGAAAACCATGACCTGGAAATCCTAGCTTTTGATCTGTCCTAATTAAAAGCTTATTTGTGAGTGTGGATGCCAACCTGATATTGACTGCCACAGCTCTACTGAAGACAGAGGAGCTACTCTGGTTAACACCTTGTTGCAGGTAGCCGTGACTATTGTATAATTTGGCCCTTGTGATCTATGAAATGCTACCTTTAGTTAGATCTGTATGCTAGGAAGAGTTTGGTAGACCCCTCATTCTCCATACCCTACCACCCATGGACCTGAGATTAATATAATAATGCAGACTGCCCTAAATTTAGCTCTTTGCACAGAGAAGTGAGATATCATTATTCCTCGGTGTGTCCCAGCCCTGGCATTCCATTTTGGCAGAGGTTACCTAATAGGGAAAGGAGCTTTTTCTCTTTGCAAAAAAAAAGGAAAATAGGGTAAAAAGGATGACACTGCAGACTCTGCAGTTTGAGGGCATTTTTGTGTCTCGTCTTGCACTGAGGAAGACTAAATACCAAGTAAAATCTCAGCACTAACCGGGCTAAGTGAAGGAAAGTTGTATGAATCCCCCCAAATTGGCATTTTTTCCAGAGCAGCGTGTGAGATTTACCCTTCTTTACAAAGGAGGTGTGCTGCTGGCAGAACAGATAGTGACTTTAATACGACTGGACAACATTTCCTACCGAAGAAAACTCTACTGACTACCAAAAGAGATGTTTTATGAAAAGCTTCTTTACTTTTCCTCTCAGTTTTCAGGGTTCCTTTAATCCTTTCATACTTAACTAATTTCTCTCAAGATGAGATGATTAGTTGCCTATGTTTCCTAAACTCTTTGGTACAAATTTAGCCCTGGAGAAAACAGCTGTCAGCTCGCATTTGTTGTGGGTATCTACTGGCCTTGATGACTGGATTTTATTTAGGCCCCAAAGCAGCTCCTGTTTAAATGATGATCCATGGTGCTCCCTGGAAGCAGAATCAGGCTGGATTTCTGAAAATAAACTCCTAAAAATCCCATTGTAAAGCTTCATAATTACTGACCCTTCTCAAAGTGGATTGAGTCTCAGTGAGAACTAGCAGCAATCTACTTTCAAAAATCAGGGCAGTCACATACCTAGTTAGCATGGATTTAAAGAGTTTAATATCAGGCACCCATTTCTGGAAATCTTAGTGGAGTGGAAAAGACATCAAAACGGCCTGTGTCTGCTGGAAGCAAAGAGGCCCACGGTTTTCAGTTGCACAATTGCTGAAGGGTGGAAACCTTTGTGCTCCTGGGATCAAACCAACTTCTACCTCATGGGCACTGTCCTGTAGGATGTGGGCAACGAGTGAAGACCAGGGTATGGTCTCTGGAGCTTCTGAAGAAGGGATGGACCATCATGGATTGATGGAAGAGGCATCACTGTTTTTTTCTCAGGGCTCAAGGGCTCTCCCCTCTTGTACCACCCCATGTGGAGTGGTGGGACTCAGGGGACAATTTCCACCACATGCCCCTGCTCTGATTTCAGAAACCTTCTTCCTTGGCTCCCCGGAGAACTCACGAATGTGTCTCATCCTCAGCCGCAGAAAGACTCTGGTCTGAGACAGAAAGGATCAGAAAAGCTGCCCACCCTTCTATGTCTTAAATGGAAGAAGAAAATTTGTCATTGGAGTCTCTTAGTCCATCACTGTCCATTGCAGCTTTCTTTGTCTCCTTTAGCCTTTATGGCGTGAGACAAATACAGATAACGTGCGGTGGCTCCTCTCTTTCTACTGACACTGAAAATTACTTTTATTTACTGTTATGATTAAGTCGCCATATGTTGTGTTTTCATCATATGTCTGCGTGTAGGG
>NW_009211071.1:71990-72404 GCF_000690835.1 Fulmarus glacialis
GATGTCTGCAAATATACCTTTTAATTCTATGTTTGTATATAGTAGTCTGATATATATAATTGTTTTTCATCATCATAGTAGAACTGGTGCAATACAAGCACAGCCAGCCTTGCTGCATAAGAAAATACAAAACAGGGCTAGAAAATGTGCATATACATGTGAGAGAGAGAGGGAAGACAGAAAGAGAGATGGAGAAAATGATTTTGTATATACACACACACGTGCACGGACAGGGCCAGATTTCTACTATCATTTATGATGGTATAAATCTGGGATAACCCTGCTGAAATCATGATAATGACATAAGAGTAAAATAAGCAAATTCATAACTGTGTTGTAATGTAATTACAGTTTTGATTACTTAAATATACAGACACACATACCTTCCCCTTCCTCCCCTGTATACACATTCCT
>NW_009211071.1:72441-73877 GCF_000690835.1 Fulmarus glacialis
CTGGGCATCAATGAAAAATGCTACTTGGTGATTATTATTCTTGGAACATATTCTAGAGTTACACGTACTGGGTGGTGAACAGGCTTATTTTTGTTAAGTCTCAGATGGAGGTTAGACAATACCTAAGGAAAGATCTGCAGTTTCTAGAAGGAATAGAAAGTTAGTAGGTCCATACTGAATTAGGTCAGAGCACCTGAAGATCTGGGGATTTGTTGGAGGCATTTTCAGGTCCTGTGCTTTGCATAGGGCAGACTGGTTAATTGTCGTCATCTTGTTCATGAGTATTGGTCTGTTGGCAGCAATTCATTTGCACTGCAACAGGAGGAATTATATGTAAATCAAGCTTTTAGTGCTTTTTTTCTCCCTAAACTAAATAGGAGGATTAAATCCAAAATCCAAGCCTCTGCTTTAGTTTTAGTGTTTAGTTGAAATGGCAACTCATTCTTAAAGAGCTTTGAATGAAGAAATTTTTTGTTTCTATGAATTTAGCATTTTCTTATTTAAAAAATTAATTAAACTGTGCTTTCTTCCCCCAGCACTAAATGACACAGAGCTTATAGACTTAAGCAGAAAAACCTTATATTTTGGAGCTACTATGAAACCACTCTACAAATAAATCTGTGCTTTAAGCCAGGGATATTTGCCAGGGAGAAAATATTTTTGCTATCAGAGAAGAGAATTTATTATTCTTAACGTATTCAGAAGTCATGAGCTCCTAAATTACATTAGTAGTTTAAAAGTTATGATATTTTTGCATTTTAAGTATTATTTTCTTTTTATTTACCCTCTGCTTTTTGCTTCTAATGCTCTTGTTCTTTCACTTTTTTTCTCAAGTTATAAACTCATCTGTTATAAAAAGTAACCCAGGTCTCTCACACAATCAGATGTCTCCAGGGGACCTGAGCTCTAAGACCAAATTATCCTTATATCACCATCAGAGTCATCCTACTATCTCTTGAGAATTGCAACAACGTCTCAGGAAATGACAACCAGGGTTTCTGGGCCATGGATTACAAATAATCTGCTCTCTGAAACATGCCACGGGGTTCAGCACCCCGACTTGCATTGACTCTGACTGTCCCATGTGAACGCAATGATTTGTCACTAATGGGTAATTTGGGTAACAGACTCGAAGGTGCCCCTTTGATACACGGTGACTTTCCCCAGCCCCATTTTTGGTTGTACGCTCACCACACCAACCGTTTCTGCTGTTGTCTTTATGGCTTGTATCAAACCTGCGTGATGGATAGGTGCCAGGGCAGCGGGGCGGCCATCAGCCCCGTGCCTGGGATAGAATGCCAGAGTCTGACTGCTGGCACTGGGCAAAGGACTGAAGGTGGGAAGACCATGGCCATTGCTGGGGATGGTCCCTCCCAGCTACCACAGCCTTAGGCAGCCTCAGGCTCCTCATCCTCCAAGGATACAAGCTGAACTCC
>NW_009211071.1:73908-100526 GCF_000690835.1 Fulmarus glacialis
GTACAGATAACATAGTCAGGGACGCGCCAACCTTTGTGTCATGGAGAAGAAGTAAAGCAGCCCACAGAAATCACTCCCCATTTTCTAGCATTAAACCTGAGGTCCACTCACTGTTGTTCTGCACAAAATCCTGACCCTGAAAGCCAGCGGAAAACCTCCCCTGGGCTGCAGTGACATTGCTGCTGCTTTCTCCCAGGGTTCAATCCAGTTGCCTAAGCAAGGTATCCAGGGGCATGTGAGATGCCTCGGGCTGTACAAGGCACCCACATCAGGCTGGAGCTGAGATGGGATGTATGTGGGATGCTTCCAGAGCAGCATCCGGGGGGCATTTAAAACTCCACCAGATGCTTGTGTTTTTCATGCCCCAGCTGAAATACAGACACAGATTCTTACGTTATAGACCAAACTTTCCCATGTAAAACACTGAGATTTACCAATATGTTTTACATCAACTGCAAATATAAAAACCATCTGCCTTTTCCTCCCCGCCCTGTATGGAGTATTGACACACACGGAGGTATTCTTGGATGATAAGAGTGTAGGCTCAAAGGGGTTTTGTAGACAGAAAAGAGTTATGAAAGCATCGGGGCTGTTGTTCCTGCAAAGACATCCTGCGATCTCCCAGCAGAGAGTGCATCCCACAGAGAACTGCTTCATGCTTGTAGCACAGAACGAACGCAGCACTTTTTACTAGTTCAGAGATGAAATTTCAAACATTTGCTGAACCCCAGTGAACAGTTGTCAGCAGAGGTCAGTTCAACACCTGCTTCTGCCGTGGATCTGCTCTGTGATCTTGTGCAAGCCTCTTGCCTTGTGCTGTGCATTGGTCTGCTTCTCTCTTTAACGGAGAGAAGGATATGAATCTTTTTGAGATCCAAGGAGTGAACTTGCAAAGTAAAAGCCCCTTGAGGGAGTAACCAAAAATCAGAACTTACCCCATTCAGATCAGATCCAAGAAAATCTCCTAAAAAAGAAGTTAAAAAATCACAAATGGTAGATTTCTCAAGCTTTTATTCCCATGTGACAAACCTCAGCTCTTTCAGATCAGTAAGTTCATCATATAACAGTTCTTATTTTATTTGCTCACTGAATAATAAAAAAGTGTTCCTATGGCTGTAATTAAAAAGCAAATCCACAAAGGACTACATGAAGAGTGCTTAAGGATCCTTAAGAAAAGGTGTAAAGAAATCTCCCAACCTTTGAGTGCTTCACCTAGAAATTTTAATAAAGTTCTTTAATTAAAGTCTGCTGCTTGTGGAGGTAAGTGTGGACGTGGGTGTTTGTATGCGCAGATGTGTAAGATATATGCATGTTTGCGTGCACTTGTACTTTGCAAAACTGTTGAAATATCATCAAAGCAAATATCCCACCTAAAATACCCATGATCTGCTCTTCCCCTACAGAGAGTTACTTTCTTTTGATAAGTCCATTTCTAAGACTGAAGGTGTGAGAGGTTCTTTTTTTAAAATCCAGAAAACAAAGCGAGAGTTCTGTGTTGAGAAGATGGGCCCGGACATTAGAACATGTAGGTTCTCTCCTTAGACCTTACTGTGGAACCCTGACAGACATGCTGGTCCCATCCGAGCATTTATACCATAAACCAGTCCTTTACCATAGAATAATAAATAGGTACACTACTTCCTACATAAAAGATATTTGTAAAAGTTGAGGATAGTCACAACTTCGAAGAACATCTAAAACATCTAGAACATCATCTAAAAATGTCTGGCAATTTCCAGGATCACTTTTTTTTTACATGATGTTTTGACCATCCACAGCTGTGGCTGACTTCACTGGCTGTTGAGAGCTCTGAATCTTGAGAGAGCGGTTGATATCTTTTAGGGTTAGTCATTATGATCTAAGGAAGCAATGGGATTTTCCCTTCAGAAGCGTTCAGTCTGGAGGCCAAAACCTAATTCCCTCTAGGTAGATCTACCTGATAAAAAGTTGGAGAAGCTAATGGAGGATTCTGGAGTGACATTGCTGTATGCTTTTATTTAGTTGCTTGAGAACTACTCAGGCTAATGGATAAAGTTGGCAGAAAAACAATTGCCTATACACTGACCAGGAGTAAATTTAGGCCTACGGTTAAGCAAAGGCTTCCAAGCATTGGAACAATGAAGGTCTGGAATAACTATGGAAAAGGACTCAATGTCCCAAGAGTTTTGCAGTCCTAGTGTCCTTTTATTTGTATATTTGTAATACTTAGCAACTTCAACCAATTATGGTTTCCTTACTGTAGACAGTATACAAAGAAGAGGTAAGAGACAGCCTTTAACCAACTGGTCCTTCACTCTAAGCTAGGAAAGCGCAGGATCACTCTGGACCTGTTCTCAAGACGAGGAACAGAGTGATGGAGGTGATGACACCTCTTTTTCCTCCATTCAGTCCCTCTCAGGCCTCTGTTGGAGTCCTGTGCACATTTTGGGCTTCCTACTGCTGGTCTAGACCAACTTGAAAGGAGAAACATGGTCAAAGACCATGTAGCTTTCAAGGAGATAAGGAAAATTGTTTGATCTACAGAAGAAACGACTGAAGGGGAGACTTAATGACAATCTTTAAATACTTAGAAGAGTAGAATAAATTCTTCTTTTGACTACTACAGTTATAACAAGAAACCATTGGTTTAAATGCAGAAAGACTTTAGAAAACCCCGAAACACTGGACTGTACTGTGTCTGGGGAACAATCCCTGCCTCTAGAGAATTTAAAACAGATTAGACCAACGTCTGCCAGGATTGGTTTATATGTAATGGATTTAAATGGGAATGGACTAAATGACTGTTAAGGTCTTTCCCTGTCCTATTTTGTACCTTCTTAACAAGACCATTTGCCCTTAAAGGCCTGAGTTCACAAACACTTAACTGGGTAGATTTTTTTTTTTTTACCTCAAATTCATCAATCTGAGTGCAGATGTCTCACCAGCACTTGGAAAAAATGCCTTAAGGATCTAGCTTGACATTACAGTGTGAGTAATTAGGGAGTTAATTAAAGTTTACAAAATATTTTCAGATCTTCAGAGAAGTGCCATATCCAGCAGAAAGGTATTATTATTGTGTCACACGAGGAGCAACTGAACACTCCAGTAAAACACAATATACAGCAATAAAGAAAGAAACGCACCAGAACCTTGACAGTGTAACAAATATTGAATTTGTTGACAATGAAAAAGGGGGGAAAAAAGATTAGAAACATATAAAAATGTCTAAATCACTGAAGAGCACTAATTTATTGTCAGTAGCCTCTTTGAGAAGGAATATTGCCAAACAATCCAGCGGTACTGTAAAGTATGCAGAGCGCAACTCTTTGGGAAATGGCAGGCGCTCACATAGCTAATAGAAATACTGAATAAAAAACAAACCTCTGTCTGACTATTTATTAGATTTTTTGAAGATTAGAAGAGCAAGTATCTGGCCCTTAACTTGATACGGGGTCTTTATGCAGTTTACCTGTCATATAAATAATGGATTTTTTCCCTTTACCTGGCTTTTTCGGTTTATTAGCTGCTTCCATTAGACAACAGCTATATCCTCAGAGATCTGTGGGGATTTGCCTTTAATAACAGCACGGCCTTCATCTTTTTCCTTTTTAAATTAGATTTTGATCCAGGTTCACTTTCTTCTGGTGGCATGAAGGAGCCAGCATCTGTCCCTATGGGAACAGATCTGTCTCCCGTGGGACAGTCACCTCATAGCACTTAGCTATGCCCCGATTCAGCAACTCATTGAGCAAATGAAGCTGCAAAGCCACCAGCCCCAAGCAAACGGCAAGTGGTGGGGAGGTGGGTAGGGAAACTGCACAGAGTGGGCAGAAGGAGGTATTGCCATACAAGCAGTGACTTTCTGTTCATATTCCTTTTTCTGGTCCTTCCCCACCAAAAAATACCTCCAGAGGATCTTCAACAGCTTTGGAGGACACTCCTGTTCTCCCTGCTGAAATTTGGGCTGCAGGGAAATGTCAGCATAGAGAAGATAAACCTCAACCATTCAGTTCAAATAAGCCAGTTAAATGAAATTGCTTTTAGTCATCAGCAAAGTGTGGTAAACCTGACAGAAGTGATCTATGCAGCCACTAAGAATATTATTTTAATGAATTAGCCAATGCAGTTAAGAGATGCTTAGAAAATTAATGTGTAAAGTAGCTAAACTATGATACAAACCCCATGTTTAACAGAGCGATTATCTGGTACTTTCCCCAGGGTGATGTTTTTGGGATCTTTTCATCCAACTTGTGTTAAGTACCATTGCAACAGGACACTAAACAAACCCTTTCACTATAATAATGAAGAACATTAACTCTATTTAACAGGACCTCTGTAATTTTTCCATAAACATTTCAGTGTGCCAGGTCAGTGAGAAACTTGGCAAGGACTGTAAGTGTTAGTTGGGCTGTACTTCATCTTAGTCAAATATGGGAGTCAGCAGTCCTTAACCAGGATAGAGCATTGCAAACACCATCAAACAGAAGTTACACCACATCAATTTACAACAAGTGAGAATCCATGCCTGGACTTGATTCCAGGTGTCTTTTACTCCTGCCCATCTCTAATTAGAAGCCAATTTACATGAAAGCCTAGTCTAGGTTGCAAACCTTCATAGTAGTTATAAAACCACAGTTATACACCTTGACACTGAAGCTTTCAGGCCTCGTTCCTGAGCTTGCTGGAAGGGGAAGAGCCCTGTCCATTACCCGCAAGTGGGGACCATAATCGGAGTCATTAGACACAAATGATATGTTCCACTGGAAAGGAACTGAAGTGCTGTCCTTTGTGTTAAATGAATGGCTGCAGCTACAATTAAAAGCCTGTCACTTACATGGCACACAGGAACAACCATCTCGCAATGGGGAAAATAGAGCCCTTGGCTGGGTGTCAAGGTTTTAAGTGCAAATCCACGCTTATCCCTTCAGTGTGCTTCGTTGTGCCACCTCCTCCCATCCTCACCTCTCTGATCCCCCAGCTGAAGCTAAGCTGCCAGCAGTGAGGGGAGTTACGCACATCCCCTAAAGCTGATAATTTTCTCCTCACCTTCCTGCATGGTTTGGGTGGTCCATCTGCCTGGGCCAATTGCCCTCTGGCAGGTGACTCTGGTTGACAATTTATTACACCTGAAACAGATGTTGCAGCTGTGACTGACAGTAGAACCAGAAATCTTCCTTTTCCAAGCCAGGAAGACCAGAAGGAAAAGGGCAGTGTGACATACACAATATCTCCCACAGCCAACTCTTAGCAGGACTGGTTCAGCTATCTGATCCCATCATGACAAGGTGTTAAATGTGGAGCAAAGGGATGACTGAGGATGCTTCTGCTTACGTTATGCCATTGGATTGACCATGCTTAGTCAGGAAACATGTCTTATTGCCCTGGTGTCCTTGCCACAGCTCCCAAGCAGTTCTCAATAAGGATGGTCAGAGTAAGCTGCCCATGTTGTACCATCCATCTAATCTGTCCAAGTCTCTTTGCAACTGAATATTCCCAGGAGCTCTTCATCCCTCCTTTCTAGAGGACACAAAACCAGGTGTGTATATTTAATAGCAGCTCAACTAAGACCACTGGTGGTCAGTAGGAGGCAGGGAAGGCAAGGGATTTATAGCGCAAAGGCAAAGACTCTTCCTCCTAAGTATTTGTTTGGGCTCTTTCATCACATTATCTGAGTATATTGCAACTGTTAATTCACCTTCCTCCATCACCCTGTTGTTGTAGGGAATGTTATATGACTGAGGGCAAAGACATTAACGCATAGAAGTGCTTAAACCCCTAAATCATACAGATTTCTACATGTTTGCACATTGGGACTCAACTATCTCATCCAAGGTGTAAGAGACTTCTATGGCAGAGCCAGGATGGGGAAATCCAGCAACAGTTTCCTGGCTGCTCCTTGGTCACTACAGCTTTAGCATTTAGCTTTAGCAGACGTCTCCTGCTTAAAAAAAGGAAACCCTATAAATCATTTAGAAACATATTACTAAGCTTATTATAAGGCATCATAACAAATTAGAATTAGTAGTGTTGCTTAATAACAAGATTTTTGTAACAAGATATTATCCCCACATATATCACCATGACTCTAGTTAGCTAGCCGCTGTAAGAATAGGTAAGGATGATTGATCGGCTTGTTTTTTTCTGATTATAAAGCAAGGCAGCTTGGATTCAGAATATTAAACTGCACTATAAAATACATTATTAACATGTACAGCAACCCTCTTTTTACAGCCTTATGCCAGTTTATTGCTACAGTATCCTTCTGAATGTGACATTAATAAAACTAGTGCAATAACACAGCCTCTAAATGGGTAGTTATTGGTAATGAGGGAGTGATTTAGTAGTGGGGTTTGTTGGCAAGACTGAAGGCCTGTTATTAGTCTGATGGTTGATTAATTAGTAATTATTCACTATCTGTTTTGTGACCCAGCCCGCTGTTTTTAGAGATATTCTCACAAATGTGTAATTTTTAAGCTATTAGCCAAAACTGAAGTAAAATAACAGTCTGCTGTGCAGCCTAAGCAAGGGGTTTAGGTTCAAAAGCAAGTAGCAAGAATCCTCATCCTCTGTCCCATAATCTGATGCTATAAAATGTCAGGGACCTCCATATTCCCGGCTGTATGAGAAGAACCAAGGCTGGCACTTGTGAAATCATCACTGCTCTCTCCGAAAAGACGTGTCCTTCTGTCCCTCATCCTGCAACATTTGCGAGCAGCTTTCTGCACCTGAGAGGCAGATTTGCAGCACCCCACGCAGTACATGGGGAAAGCACAGCTTGGGGCCCCTCCATCCTTTGCCCTGGGAGGCTGCTGGCATCTCAGGCATCCTCCCTCCCAGCTCAGGATGTGCCAGGCACAGGGGATTGACGCCTTCATCGCTCCTCAGGGTCTCTCCGCTCCCACCCCAGCATGGCTCAATGATGTCGCTCCTCTGCCCAAGCTGTCAGCAGATCAGGAGCTTCTTTAGCATGGAGAGATGCTCCATGGTGATGCTGAGGAATTGGAAAAAAAAGAAAAGGAAGAGCTGACAGCAACAGGCAGTTGGTTTATTCAAGATCATTTTATATAAAGATGAATTTTCTGGACAGTCTGAAGTTGTCGGATGTGTGGATGAAGCTGCCTGAAGGAGCTGCTAACACTCCTTCAGTGTGTGCAGGACTCCACTTTCCCCTAGGAATGTCCTCCTCATTGTTAATACCATTAGATCTGCAAGACTGCATCTTAAAAAAACAGGGTAAATATTTTAGTTTTTTACACGAAATTTTCATTCTGTGCAAAATCCATTGTGATAAATCTGAAGACTGTGATTAATGCCTCAATAGTATTTACATTGCATTTCTGAACAGGCCTTATCACCGGCATCTTATTAATTTTTTAAAAAATATTTTCAGCAGTGTTCCTTGTCCACAGCAGCAGCAATGATTTCTACAGCATCTGGACATCTTCCCAGGCTATTTTGTCTGCTAAACCATGAATCATTTTCCTAAGTAACTAAATGCCCTTCTGTTGATGTAATTTATTTTTTAAAAATGGGAAGGCCTGATTTTATCAAGACTGGTATGAATAAAATAACAACACAAAGTTAACCTGAAAGCTTTTAAAATACTTTTGAATGCTTTGCCCAACAAAAAAATACCAATGTTCTTTCCTTGATATCACCGGAGACATGATATCACCAAGGATACTTGGATGATATTTCATCTGAGGAGGAGTTCTCCAAAAGGTATTAAATCCCTAATATTGCCTCTGCTCCCAGCTCTTGTCAAGGAGCTCTGATGGTTCCAGTCCCACCAAGAAATGTGAAATAACTGGCAATCTCAGGGATACAATTTTTTTGAAGAGTGATGACCATCTGGGGAGGTCAAGATCAAATAAGTCTCAATTAACAGTTGAGAGGAGTTTTTTTGGTGGGTTTGACTCTGACCTGTCAAGCTAAAATGAAGATATAAAGCCACAGGCTGACTTCATCCTGTGGTCAAGAGGCCACATAAGTATGGCCTCATGTGAGAATCAAAGACGGATTCTTACAAAGCCCAACTCCGCTAGCAATTCATTGCATTCATTCATCAAACCCTTAACCCCTTTGGCATGACAGAACAAGATGACCAGCAAATGTGGAGAATTATTGTCTTGTCAGAAGTTGCTCTTGATCATTTCTTTACGTCCATATTTTATCTGATCTACTGTTCATTTAATCATAGGTTGTTTGTTAACCTTGCTCACATTTTGAAAATGGAAAAAGTGGGATTGATGAAAGCATAGGTATTTTTCCCAGTACTACACACTGAAATCCAACTGTTCTGTCTTGTAAGTGGTGGAGTTGGGGCTAAAGAACAGGCTGAGTTTGACATTTTGTGTGGCTCATATACTCTACAATGCATGTGCACCCCAGGGTGCATATAAACCTCCCTCGATCCTGTGTTAAAAATGAATTCATTTACAGTTACACCCCTTCCCCAAGGACCATACAAATCCAGAGAGACAGAAGAGTCACAGTCCATTAACGTCTTCTCAAAGCATACTCATCGTCTAATGCTCAGATATCCATCCCACATGACAAAGGCATTGGGGTCCAACAAATGAACAGCTGCCAGACTTCACTGCCTTATCAAACTACTGAAAAAATACTCATATTTTCTTTATAAAGGCAAATCATTTCACATAACAGACTACTTCCACTGCTGTTACGTCTTCCAGCAAACCTTCTGACTGGCAAACCCAGTTCCTTTCTCCTCATGCAACCATGATTGAGAGGAAGCCTTAAGAAGGCCAACAAATGCCACAGCATTGAACAAGCTCGTTCCAGAGGTGTGTAATTTTTCAATGAATCCCAAGCGTTGGAATTGCTCACACCAGATTGTGAAATTTTAGGAAGGGAAAACAGTTTCCCTGGATACAAGGTTTTCAGTCCCATCTGCTGAAGTGATAGCACATAAGGGACAATTCAATCAGGAGTTTTCTGCATGCTAAACAAAGAAGAGCAGTTATTTCTTTTCTGTTCTGCAGCTAAACCATCAACTTCTGCTCCCTGTGCAAAATGTGGGTCAGACAGATACAGGAGGGAGGAGGCCTCCAGCCAGAGGCTGTGAAGAAAGCAGATGACAAGGGTTAGAGCAAAATGCATGTTTACGGGCTTTCAAAGAGTTTCTGCATTAGCTGCAGGCTCAGGAAAGGGTGTTACTATTATTGCGCGTTGCTGTCAAAGGCAAGAGCGCCTGTTTTCAGGCTGTTTTCTGAAGACATTAACAGTTGCTGAGTTGTCAAAAAAGACCATGGTGCAACCTCATGGGTTTTGAAATCTGAGATGAAAAAGACATAGAGGGGAGTTCAAAGTGATAAGACCCCACCACTTATATCTTGCTATCTGGCAGAGGCATAGAGACACACACTGGTAGGGACTGTCTGTTGATAAACAAACCAAAAAAAGACGTGGCTGAAACTGATATAGATAGTTTTAAATCCTTTTTCATCTCCTTCAAAGTCATATTTTCCCCTTTCCCATTTCAACTCTCCTCATATCAATCCTTGCAAAGAGATTAGATAAACATATGTAAGGAAGGAAGTAGGTAAAGCTCATCCAGACTTGGGGCAGAGGATGGACCAGAAGACCTCCAAATGTCTCTCTAGTCCTGTGACTCTGTGAGCCAGCAAATTCCTTAACATGTATTTAACTTGAATGACATAACAAATCTGATGTTCATTAATTGAAATCAATGGGAGATTTAAGATCCATAGTCAGTGATGTCAAAGTCAAGACCAACATCTGTGATAAACTCTGCTGTTGTAATGAGAGATCATTGCCTTGGAAACATGCAGAAGAGCCCACAAGAAAATTTCAGTTACATATTGGTTAGGTTTGCAACTACACCAAGAATTTACAAGCTCTAAAGAGAAGTAGTTAGGTGATTTTATTGCTGTGGTTGATTTTTAAATTTTTTTTTTTTTAAGCTTCCTCAGTGGAATGGAAAATTGGGGAGGTTGGTGGTGATGAGATCCAGCACATTGATCTGGCTGCTTCATTTTGTCTTTCTCTTATTTTCTATGTCTGCATCTGTTGCTTTTTGGCTTTGACTTTGGTAGATGCCTTCTTTGACTGAACCAAGAGGGAATGTGCCACTTACAGGGCACTAACTGCTCTACTTCTTATTTCTACTTCGTCTTTTTCCTCTCTCCTCCTTCACTCCACTTTGTCAGGTGATGTCCTCATTTCCCATGTCTTCCCGTTTCCTCATGGGAATACCTATACGACAGCAAGCTGAGTGTTTTCTGGTAATGCATTGCCTTGTTCCTTATCTGACATAATTAGCAGAGTGTTACCAATGGGTGCCAGGCAATTGCCTAAATGAAAAATGCTGGGAGAAATCTTGAGCTGCTATCAACCAGTAATCTTTTTTGATGTTCATTGGACTGAGATTGTTTATATCAGCTGAGTATTGGCACCATTTAATTCATCAAGTTCAAATTTGTCAGACCTGGATGTCCAAATTTGCTGTTTATGCCCTTATCTGAATTGTATTTTTGTACCCATTAAGTGGCCCGATTTCCAACTCTCCAACTGAAAAGACCAATAATAATCTTATTATTGGGACACTTCAGATTACAGCTGAAAATGACAATGACTGACTTGTTGCTTTATCACTTTGCAGACTTTGATTTGCTATCTTACAGTATCTCTTTCAGAGATCTCTTTCAGTGTTGCCATTTGCCAGCTTCTTGCCTTGAACTGAGACCAATATCTTTCCAATCCAGACAGAATAGTTCGTATTTGTCCAGGATAAAATCAATTTTGTAAAGAAAGTGAGGAAACAGGCTTCAGCAGAACAAAATATGTCGTACAACCATATGACCTAGATGCAATTAACGCTGCCTTTAGAAAACTGCATGGACTTGGTGGCCTCTTGACATCTCCTCCAGGTGTACTGCTTTCTGGTGTTTACAAAATTCAGGTAACTGCACCTTGGGCAAAAAAGAACCAGAGAACTGTAAAACAACAGATGGTGCACTGGATAAATAAGACAAAACCAATGAAGTCTAAAGAAATTACATGAACCAGATCCAGTCGCAGTCAGACCAAAAATCATTAGCTGCAAACTCTAATAATTAAAATCAAATTTGATTTTTTTTTCCCCCTGGAACAATCACCTCACCTTTCTAATCAGCACCATTATCTCTTCCCGGCCCTTTACAGCACAGTGTAGAGGACCTGGACAACACCACTGTAAGACACTGCTTTATACACACATCAAATGGGATTTCCAGGGAACCAACACTGAATATTTAAGAAAACGCCAGTGTCTCTGAATAAGCCCAGTCTCTTCTCCAAACCCATCTGGTTCAGCCACGTCCTCCCTGCAAGGTAAATAAAACCTCAGAAGGCATAACCAGTAGTCATCTTAACAGCTTCACACATCTAAGCTATTCTGGTCTCCTGAGAGCTCTTTTTCCCTCCTGAAGCTCTTATTTCCTTGTGCTTTTTTTTTTTTTCTTGGTATACTTGGTCCAGCTCACCAGAACAAAATTCCCTTCAAAAGTTAGTCAGTTTAGACCATAAAGACCAATGGAAGTTACTCTGATAACAGTGGTCTGGATAACCCTAAAAAGGAATGGCAAACTCTTGTTTGGACTAAATAAATAAATTTATTACTGATTCAAAAAGAGAGCGCTATGGAACTGAAGGATGGACCTCCCAAAAGGGCTAAGGACCCTTACCTCTGAAGAGAAAAGGACCATCATTTTACATCTCAGGAATTCAACTGGTTGTCAGATAAGGAACCAGTGATAATCCAGCACCCTCTGACAATGTTTGCAAAGTGGGCAACTCTGAGAGCCCACTGAGGCAATTTCTAACCAGAACAAAGAGTCAGCCCATGTACCCACAGCAGCTCCTGAAAATACAAGGACACCACATCTGTGGAGCAGGATGTGTGCAGGAAAGGCTAACACAGTCAGAAAATGTGCAGCTATGAAGTGATCACACGCTGGAAGAAAAGAAGAACAAAAGGAGGTTGTATTCAGCAAATCACCAAAGAATAGCAAAACTCTAAAGGGCAGTTCAGCATCTCCCAGAAAGGACCCCATTGCGTTCAAAGGTACATCTCTGACAGGAACTACAATGCAGACTTTGGAGCAGCTGCAGACTGAGACATGAATAATGGAATAAACAGAAAAGATGAAAATGAAGCTTCAGGAAAGGAGCTAAAAATCCAAATTAGTCACTCTGGGTAGACTGCCTCCTCCCCTCCCGTAGTACACCACTCTTAGGGTAATCTCACTGAAGTCAGCAGGACGATTTAGGAGTAAAGGGATACGAAAAATGAAAAAGGAAATCAGAATATGACCTTTTGTTTAAGAGGAAAGATGCTAAGATGAACTAAAGCGAGTCGGAGAAGGTTAAGATCGATGAACAGTCATCCAGAGAGAAATATATCATGCTAAAAACCTTTATGCATCCTAAATTCACTTCTTTCTTTCCCTGTAGTTTGGTATACTTCCAGCATAAAATACAATAAGGATGGTTAATAAACAGGAAACCTCAACAACTAGTAGGGCTACCTTTTGGTGCTGTTTCAGTTACTGACATTTCTACACCCTACATGTGAATCCAGTTTTGGTGAGCCCAGCAGTTTAAGATGGCTGATATGGATCTTTCAAACTGGGGCTAAAGTTTCAGAGGGTGCTACAGTGCCATTTCAGTGAAGTCAACCAAAGTTGCTTTTCAGCATTCAAATTCCACCTGCAGACCACACTCCTGCATTTTGTGAGCTGAAGGAAGGAACAGAAGTGTGGGATTTGTCTTCCATATCTTTAGGCAGTCACAATGTTGACTGCTCTATCTGAGCTAGTTGTCTAAGCTACGTTGTCAAGGGAGAGAGGAAAATACTTCTACAAATGTGATTCATGCAATCTATCTAAACATCTACATTAGGATGAGATGACTCACACCCTGTAGGTAACTACAAAGGGAGTCATGAGTCGTGTGGGTAGCGATATCTAGCTTTTAGACAGTCAGCATTAGGTAAGATGAAGCTCACACCTAGAGTAGAAAACCATGGGTGCTTTTGTTTCGCAGACCTTTGGCTCAAAGAGCCTGGTTTCATGCTGCTGCTGCCTTTGCATGGCAGCAAGACTGGGTTTAAGGACCGCAAGGTTTCTGTAAGCCTTTGGAATCTGGCAAGAAAGCAGTTGTAAATTTTGGGATCTGATATCTTTCCATCAGTTCTGACTCAGCTGCTGCCCAGTGATAATCTGCACACTAAACCAACCCCACGGGGTATCAGCCATCTTCTCAGTCATGCCAAGCATCCTGCAGAATCAAGTCACTATCTGCTGGAGATGGATGTGCTCAAACAAAAAGCTGTGATTTCAATGAAACTTCTTGTACGGTATGAAACTTTTCTGTCTAGTATGTGGATCACAAAAATGCCTCAAAGGTCTATTCACATTTTAAATTACTCTGTATTTTCAGAAAAATGAAGAGGAGATTCCCGTGTTTCAAATCACCACGTTCTTGTGTTAGGAACAAGATCCATCCTACAGTAAGGAGAACTAGGGGTTAATTTGCGTTGTGCTCTGATTCCCCACTGTTCAAAAGGCCATGTTGGCTAATGGATATGAAATAAAACCACTAACTCGAAGAATTTAATGAAATCCTCCAATTTGGCTAAAGGACACTCCTAGAACATAGAGAAACGGCTGGTTAACCTTTCAGTTCTTTAGTTTGGCAAATAGGCAGCCACTTCACCCAAACACATATTACATGTTTGCCTTTTGCCTTGTCAAAACCAGATAACGGATGTTTGCTTTTTCCCTTTTCTTCTTCCCAAAAGAGGAGGGGCTGAACTGCCTGTGAATGGATCCTGGGCTGAGAACAGACTGTCACGACAGACAACCCTTTGAATATAGCTGCCTAAAGGGACCTTAAATGCTGCAGGGTAAGGCACTGTGCAGACATAAGACAGAGGCTGTTGCTCTCTCTTAAGAGCTTACCCAGGTTTCAGCAGAAAAATAGAGAAGATTTAAGGGGAGGAATAATCTCCTTTTTGCATTGCCCTAAGTTATTGCTAAGCTTGAATCTGCCAACATAACTATGTGAGTAAACACTCCTTAGCCTGGTGCTGCCAAGCAGGACATCCAGAGAGGTGGTGGAGTCTCCATCCAAGGAGGACTTTTGTTGGCTAGACAAAGGCACGGGTCATCTGCTAGTGTTGGTGATAGTCCTGCTTCAGGAGGGAGATGGGACTAGAGACTTCCAGAGCTTCCTTCCAACCAACATTTCTGTGACTGTTACCCTTTGCCCAAGGTTAGGAACAAAACCTCTTATTTAAAGAGTAAAAGCAAATTTGTGCTATTTCAGTAGACAAAGGCTAAAGAGAGAGTGGCCCAACAGTTGTCTGAGCAGATCACACTGGGCACTAAGCACAGAGTTGAGCTCAGAAAAGGTGTTTTGGAGACCAGTGACATCTGTTTTAGCTCAATCACAGTCAGGACAGCCCATCTCTGTGGCTCTAATAAATCGTTTTGGTCCTAGATAGAAATTGCCAGCTGACATTTTATCCAAAAGACTTAGATAAAGCCATTTAAAGTGTTTATTGTTCTGCATTGCTCATCTCTTGTTCTGACGAATTTAAAAGTTTTTTGGTAAGTGTCTGTATTTTCCCAGCCTGGTTAATGAAGCAAGAGCAGGAACATTTCTTTCTAACTCAGATAGGCACGCTCTTGCTCGCAATGTGGAGGTGCCCAACGGGGTCAGGGAACCCACTGGGTCACACCTCTTCCCAGCACAACATACACACTCATCCTGTGAGGTTGCTTTGCCACCTGGGATTTCATGAGCTCCCAGGAACGTCTCAGAACCACAAGAAAGGTCTGAGCTTTTCTGGGTTTGCCTTCGCAGCGCAGAGGAAAGTTGGCAAATGACCCAGGCAATCTGAATAAGAAAATAAAGTGGGAATCCCTCAGGGAGGGTTGAATATTCAGATTTTTTTTCTATATTTGCACTGCTCCATATGCAAGAGAGGCGAGACAGGGGGAACCAGCCTCCATGAACTGTTTGGTCGGTCCTCAGTATCCCCCATCTCCCTAGTCAGGAATTATTTGTCTGAAAGGTCTTAATTTTTTTTCCTCTGTTAAGGAATAGTTACTGCTTTTAGCAGGTAGTTCTACATGTTTGAAATAATCATAGGCTTTCTAGGGGGAGATTCTCAGGGTGACTTCCAGCCTGGAAAGGTCTCATATTTGTTCAGAGTCAGACCAGGAAAGCTTCAATTCTCCCACCGAAACAGTCTGTCCTGTGGGATGCTCCCTCTCCTGGAGTGGACATTCACTCCCTTTTCTGCCGTCTGGAGGCTTTTAGTTTGCCACAACGTGAGACTGAAGGGAAAGAAGCAATCTTGATTTATTTTTTATCTTTTGTAAGATGAGCAAAATGTGTCCTGTCTCACTGGACTGCTGATGAATCCTGGGCCACAAGAGAGTGTGTGACAATCATTTATGAAAAGAAATATGTATTTTTGCCCTTTTTAATGTGTGTTTGAATAGTTCAGAGTACCTAAAGTTTAATTAAGCAGTTGCTGCTTTTAATGTGAATAACCTGCCTCATAGCATCAGTGTGATGACTGGAATCAGAAGCCAGCAAGAGGGGAAAACACTCATGAAAAATGAAACCCACTTGCCCCTTATCACTGAGCAACCATCCAACTTTGCTCCAGGCATTGCAATTTTTTGTTTCTTACCTCGTGTCTGCTTGCTAAGGATAAATAGCACATACAGGGTGTTGGTTCACTGGCTTGAAATTGTGAGATGTAAAGGATTTTTCTGTTTAGAAATGTATCTTGTGAATGCCCAGTTGAAAATACTCCTTAATAACTCCCTTTTGATCTGGTTTGACTTGCTGGACTTTATGCCTGCTACCTGGCTCATCAGATACGCTCTTTGCTGGCTGACTAGTGCATTGGTATGATCTTAATCCCCCTGTTCCTCCCTCCCTTTCCCCATGGGATACAAGGAAAACCTCAACATTACTTGCCAGTGCAGTGGCTATGGAAGGGAGATGCTGAGTCCTTTCATGAAAACCCCCACACGGTTTTTACTGGGGAGGCTTTCTGTCTGTGGTGCGTTACATCCTGGAGCAGAAGGTACCCAAAGTGGATGCTGAGGCTTCACATGATGCACAGACCTACCTCCAGACATAAAATGACTCCAGGAGGTTGGAAGTAGCAGCTCAGCTTAGGTTTTGCAGGCGTCATGTTCAAAGAGGAGAGAAATGGGCTGGAAAACCTCTACATCTCTGGGTCTTGAGCAAAGACCAGTGGACTTGGGCTGACCTATTAATATACACAATAAAATTAAGCAGAGTTCCCAGGATTTCCTCTCCTTTCTGTGCCACTACCTCAAGGGAAGAGCAATGTCACTCCATCTCATTAAAGTCTTCACATTAGTAGTATATTGTTTACAGCAAGCGAGAGGCAAATAAGATCCTTGCAGCTGACTGCCGTTCCCTTTCCATTCACAAGCCGCAGAATTGCCCATGAAGACATCATTGTAAAGTCAGTTTTGATAATACATAATTCAGTGCCTTCAATTTGGCCCTCAAGGCAACTGTGGTATTTTATATAATGGCTTTACTCACGAGAGGGAAATTAATTGCATCTTCCTAGCCGCTTGCTCAGAGCTACAACTTCATGTGCACGAGGCAGACTCCCCTTAGGAGTCCTCATTTTTGTCAGAACAATCTGAAATTGTCTCCATGTCATTTATTATTACAACAACAACAACTGAGCAGCCTACATAAAATACAAATCTAGGTCCATTTAAAACCGATACGCTTTACTGCTGCTATGAACAGCATGTTTTAATGAAAGTGAAGAAAGAATAGATGTCTGGTATTTGCCTGATATAATTTTGGGACACTTGGCTGTAGATAGGGAAGGCTCTGAGGAAGGCAATTGTGGACATATTGCAAATGGGCATCCTCTTACTTATTCATTTACGCTTTCATTTGGCCCCTGGGGCTTGTAGGGAAATGGCAAAAGCAGAACAGGATGATTCAAATAACCCCTGCTGTCCAAGCTGTCATGTACCAATAAAGCCACTCACCTAACAAAGGATTGTTCACATAAATATTCACTGCTGTCCACGCAAAGAAACTAAACAAAATTATCCTACCTGGCTGGAAAGTTCAGTGAGGTGAACATCCATCAGAGTCTAGGGAATTTGAAGTCTAATAGACAAAAGCAGAAAGTTTCTAGAAGTATGATTATACATTTATCATATCGTTATCTCACATTAGGGCCCTCATTACACCAGGCTCCCTGTGTGCTAGGTGCTGTATGAGCACAGAAAGAGTAAAAATGGTCCTTGCCTCACACCCGTGACGAAGCCATTGCAGCTGCCTGTTACTTCTTTACAGAAGGTTTTGGGAGGTGCTGAGCTGCCAGAAAATGGCCCCATGCAGCTTGCACAGCACAGGACCTGCAATCCTGCTGGGCAGCATGCTGCACCAGCATAGGTGCTTTTTATTTCCCCCCCCCTGCAAATAAAATAGCTCCTTTCTTTCAAAACAGAGTTAGCTTTTCAATGAAAAATCAGTGAATCGGAGTAGTCTTTTTCATGATGTTTCCCTGGGGTGTTTCATGAGCTTTTCCCTAGGAATGTCACTAAAAGTATGAACTCATTTTGCTGCGTGTTTTGTTTAACCCAAGCTAGTATTTTTTATAAGCAAATACGATTTCTCAGGTGAAGGAGAATCAGACTCTTCCATAAGGAGTGGAAATGACGGAGCCTCATTTCCTCTATCCTATGCCCTACTCCTCTTCACCACATTAAGCCCAGCTCCCCACCTCTGTTCTCCATGACATGAGTGCCTCCAGTCCTCCACCACGTCCCTTAGTCCCCACTGTACCCCACCACTCCCCCTGCTCTCCTATTGCCTCCATTATTCCCCACCTATTTTGCCCTACAGTTCATTCTTGGGAGGTGATTTCAGACAAGCAAAATCATCAGCACTATGGTAGTCCACAGCTACAGCGCTTACTTGGGTATTTTTTACTCTGCTGACTTTTACAGAAAAAGAAAATAAATGCAGGAATTTAAATACCCCTTTATCAAATGTGGTTGGAAATGGCTGGTAGGAAAGGAGAGACATTGACGGCACTGGGTGGACAGTAAGAGGAAGGATGTACAACATAATCGCTTAAGTCTTTAGTAACAGCTAGAAATAATGGGAAACCATCTCAGAAATGGACTTCAGTCTTCCTCGTTTGGAGATCGACTTCAATTTTTACTTTTCAAATTTTGTTACCAGTCCTGCTTCTGCCTTAATCTGACATGAGGATCACAGAGGTGAAGGGTAGTCAGGGCCTCCATGTATCTCTGTGCGTTTCATTCACAATTGACAAGAGTTACCTGAAAACCAGCACACTCATTCCATTTTACCCACCAACAGCAGAAGAAAACGTCTTACTTTTGTAGGCAGATTGCCAAAATGCAGGTTGGAAAGCATTGTGTTCCCTCACTGATCCATTCCTATTTACACTTTACATACTGCTGCACCTAACGAAGTTCAGAAAAGGGACATAAACCCCTGCTTATGCCAGGACACTGGCTTTGGGCAGGTGAGCCAATAACTGATTTAAGAGAGACGGATTTGAGCAACGCATGTGAATATAACCTTGCTCTCCGACCCATCACTGAAGACCTCTCCCATAAACAGAATTACAAATTGCACAAATGTAGCAAGGGATGATAAAATGCAATGCTGGCATTACTGCCAGTTACCAAACCATATCGTGTCAGTCCTGCCAACGAATAAGAAAATCAGACTCAAATGTGGGCTCTCCCCTGAACACCAGAACTTCACTCCCCTGTTGTGAAACAGTCACTGTGGCCATCTGAAGTTCAGATAAACCTCATAAAAGATGAGTGAGGATAGCCAAGTGTTGCAACAACAAAAAAGCCTTTTATTGCCTGCCTCTTCCCCAGGTGAGATGTTCTCCTGCTGTCACAGCGTGCATTTGCTCAGAACAACTGCAGCACCATCACATGGGGTGGCTAAAAGGGATCCCTCTTTCTTTCCAGCACACACATATGCACGCACTCGCGCACACACCCCGTGCTCTACCGCTAGAACACCTAAATGTGTCCTGCCAAAACTCAGGAGTTTCATACCCCCAACTCCCTTCTCGCACTGTGTGGCCACTAGCTTGGGTTTCTCCTCTTCTGCAGTCTCTTAAAATGCTGACTTGTTGCTTTTCCTTCCATGGGCTGGAAGGAAAAAATATCTATAGGGAATAATCCAAACATTCATCCCTGCTCTGACACTGGCCAGCAGCAGGGACCTTGGAAAAGAATGTGAGATACAAGAAATGCAATTGGAAATACCCATAGAAAATTATTCTTCCCTGATATAATGACCCAGCTTCTGACAACTAACAGTTTAGGGATGCCTTGAGCTTGGGGAAGCATCTAGACCATTTTTAGGATTTTTCATTGAATCATAGAATCATTTGGGTTCGAAAAGACCTTTAAGATCATCAAGTCCAACCATAAACCTAGCACTGCCAAGTCCACCACTAAACCATGTCCCTAAGCACCACATCTACACGTCTTCTAAATACCTCCAGGGATGGTGACTCGACCACTGCCCTGGGCAGCCTGTGCCAATGCTTCATAACCCTTTCAATGAAGAATTGTTTCCTAATATCCAGTTTAACCCTCCCCTGGCACAACTTGAGACTGTTTCCTCTTGTCCTATCACTTGTTACTTGGGAGAAGAGACCAACACACACCTCACTACAATCTCCTTTCAGGTAGCTGTGGAGCGATAAGGTCTCTCCTGAACCTACTTTTTTTCCAGGCTAAAGAACCCCAGTTCCCTCAGCCACTCCTCATAGGACTTGCTTTCTAAGTCTATCCTCCAAAAATGTGCCTGATGTCTTTCTGACAGTTGTGTGTGGTGCTATGCAAACACCTTTAACCAAACACAACCCATGGTTAAAGAGGAGGACAAACAGAGAGGTGCCCAGATGTGCACAGTGCTGCGCCACATGTCAGGGCAGAGTCTGGGGCTAACCTCAGGAAACCTCACAAAGCCCACACAGTCAGCTGGGCCAGGGTTTATAAAGAGAAGGGTGATAATGCCCGAGAGAAGACCGGGGGTTTCTGCTTTTGTGTGAACACCTCCATTCTCATCCGAATGAACTCAAGTCTTAGGATATCACCATGCTCTTGGCCAAATGAACACCTCCATTCTCATCCGAATGAGCTCAGGTCTTAGGATATCACCATGCTCTTGGCCAACCAGTCCACATGGCCGTAGAGCTCCATGGTTAGCACTGAGCTAGGGTTTGCATGGGGGCTTGTCCACGTCTAGCATTGATGGAGCCTGGTCCAATCCTTTCTCACCACTCAAGGGACTGCTAAATCTCAGTGGTTTTGCATCAAGGACATGGCCTCAGTGCTTGTCCAGGACAAACCTTTAAGTGGCTGCAAATCCAATCTCCCATCCTTTGCCTTTCTCATCTCTGAGATGCTGTGTTGATTATGTGGCACGTGAGGGACTGGTGTCACATCCATGAGACATAAGAGGTTTGTCCTTGGGACAAAGCATGTCTCTCTGCACTCCTAGCGCAGATGCTCCAAATCTAAGTTGCAACTGGAGATAGCCCAGCAAATCCAAAGGTGTTTCTTTCTGCCAGGAATTCTGAGTCTTTCAGGGCTTTCACAGAAGAAAAAGGGATGGAAAAGGCTGCCTAGAAAGTGTGTATGGGAAAGGAAGAAAGCTCGGTTCCACTTCAGCAGTGGAAGCACCTTCATGAAACATTCATGCCCACTTTGAATATTATATAAGAACTGTTAGCAAATGATTCATGCCGTGTGTCATTTACTCACCAAGTGCACAGATTGTTTATAAATATGTTATAGTCTATCTTTGGAAATATAAACGACTGTAATTAAAGACTCCTGTTTTTAAGCCTGGTGAAGTCAGTTAACTGTGGCATAATGGTTACTGAACGCTGTTTTAAAATACCATCTGAAAGGTCTTTACATATTCATGGGGCTGTTGCTTATACCTTGCTGTTGGGGACTGCAATTTGTTTTTCCAGCTATGGTGTTAGAGAAGGGCTTTAGATCAAGGGTACAGCTTAAAATGCACACTAGCTGGAAATGTGATCTTCAGTTTCTGTTGATTACCGTGCACCAAATCGTCTCTTGGCGTAAATCTGCTTACTTAACTCAATATATGGAAGAATTCATCCTAACCTTCCTGTTCCCATTTGGCTTTTGACATATCATTTAACAGCTGCATGCTCCATTCCAGGGAAAGCCATGTCTTTGAGGTGGACACATTGGTGCGTACAAGGGTGCGGTGTACCAGGACAGCCTGATGTACCCAGTCCAAGTCACTTTTTGTGCTCTCAGGCACACTGAGAAGAGATCAGTCACCATGAGCTGGGCTCCTTTTGAAGTAGTTCCTGTCATTTCTTCAAGGTTTAGAGCTGCAAAGTTGTCATTTTAGTCACAATCAAGCAGCAAAAAAAGTCTTCCTGGGTTAATCCTATCTTTCTTTTCCCTTAAAAAGTATCAACTATAGGAAGTTTTGATAACCAACTTTCTCCAACCATGAGTAGGATACATCCCTTCCCTCTTCCATCCTGTGTGTGCAGTTGGACACATTCATGCTTGCCACAAGACCTCCTGCTGCATTGCAAAACACGTCTGGTTTCAGACATAGGAGGAGATCTGGTCCCTGCCATGCTTGGGCTCATCTCCCATGAAACACTCAGAAAAGAAAGTTTGACAGGCAACCAGTTCTTGCAGAACACTGATCCCGTAAACACTTCTGCAAACTTGTCTTGAGCAGCTGGGAGATTCTGGAAGTTAGGCTGTTTACCTAGAAGTATTCAGCACCCATTCAAAAAGAAGAGGTGGGTTGGAGCAGGAATCCAAGAGTTTAGGAGCCTGGGGTCTAAATATAGATGAAAAAAATCCCTCAGGATGCAGCTGATTTAAGAAAATCTGCTACGTAGATTCTGAAAGGTCTGAAAGAGCTTAGCAACCAAAATATGAGGCTGCACAACAATGTTCTTAATTGCTCCTTATTTCTCACTTGCCTGCTTGTTCCCTTGTCATATAAACCTAACATTTCCCTTAGAAGCAAGAGCAGCAAAAAGGTAGGGAGACTGCATTTTTGTTTCCATTGCAGAGATCTGTTCTTCTGCCAAAGATGCACTTTGTCCACCTCCAATGCTCACACGGTTACAAGATGAAGTGTGCAGCTGAGGTGATACTGAACGTGATGTGGCACCTCTGAAGAGGCTTCTTGGACCAGCCCATGTCTAAAACAACGTCTAGGAATGGATGAAGTTTTGTTGCTCCTAACTGAAGGTCGTGGTTGTTTAAGGGATGACTGGGAGATCAAAAGGCAGGACTGAACTGTTGAGAATAGGAGCCACAGCTCCCATCAAAGCTTTGCTTGAAAAATCTCTTGTTGTTTTTGTAAATGTTAAGAAGTTTCTTCTCTAATCAGGTTGCTCTAAGCATTTCTTCTCTGGTTCATCAGTGGGGCCATCTGTCAAGGGAGCCACAGTTCAGAGCGGGGCCTGTTAAACTTAGTGCTGGGATGGAAGAGTTTTGCTTTGGACCTCCTACGTTGGTCATTAGGAGCAGCACTGCAGTTTAATTCTACCAAGTCTGGTTGTTTATCACCTCTGGGACACAGTACAACTCTCCTCACCTTCCAGATCACACACAAGCCACTCTGCAGGAAGGGGTTGAGTTTTTCTGGGGTCATGAAAGAATGTCTAGTTCATCTATTTTCCTCATATTTTTATTTCTTGAGTGTTTATATCTGGGATGAAGGGTCTGCTATGGCAATATTTCCAGCCTAGCTAGAAGCAAACAGAAGTTCAACCTCCTTAAAATGCCAGATGACTTCTGCGGAGTAAGCAATTCAGAAAAGTAAAACTAAATATTAAAGTCAAATTCTAAGTCTTGATCCTTTCACAGCTCTGCTCGCGTTTCCAGCTTAATGTCACAGCAGCTCTTAAAGTTTTCAAACAGCACTTCATCATCAGGGCCCTATTGTTAAAGACACGGAAAAATGCTTTTCCTGAACTTCTGTTTTCAGTTGCTCCTAAATTTGACAATTTTAACTGTGAAAGCTGGGATTATCCAGGTATCTTCTCTGCTTTAGACAGTTATTTTGAAAAGTCTAAACAAAATTGCCCAGGTTTTCTTCAGCAGAATAAAAAGAAAATTCACTGCTATTTTTAATTTTTTCCAAGTGGTTTTGGATGGAAAGAGGAATTGGAAGGTGGTAGAGGGAGAGCCCTGGAGCACTTGTCTTAGCAGCAGGCTTCAAACTTTGAATGTCATCTTCAATGCACAGGCCCTGGACCAAATGTAGCTTCCTGAAGGACACACAGGTAGGACCACAGTGAAAAGAGTCATCTTCTTCCTCCCTTGTTCCAATCCCATCTCTTCCCCTGGATGATACTCAGTTTTATGCATTTCATGACACTTCTCCTTGATCAGGATCTGGTAATGCAGTTACTGCTTCATTTTGCAGGTGGGGTAACTACAGAGCAGAAAGGATGTGCAAGGCCTTTTCTATAATAACCTCAAACTTATCCTTGGCCTGCTAAATGCCAAATCTACTTGTTTGGCTCCAGCGTCAGTCAAACGGACAACTACACTATGAACAACGACACTGCAAACCACTGGGGGAAAAAAGTGATGCCCAGTAATCTGCTCAGCTTTCTGTTCTAGCCGTTAGGTGATGTTGCTTCTCCATAGCCAAGACCACCTCTGGATGTCTGATTCCCACCTTTCTCCAGCTCCGTGGCATGGCTGAGCTTTCTGAAGAGCTCCGAGGTAAGCAACATCTGTGCACATTCCTTAAGAGCGTGCACATCCCTTAAGAGCATGCACAGAGATAATGGTGCCAATCAACAGCTCCCATGTCTTGGACTCAGTGGCAGAGCTGTATGAGCACTAAAGATCTCAGTTTCAAGCCCTGATGGCCCAAATAAGGAGTGGTTATAGCTGCATGTAGCAGTATTACTTTGGGCTTGGGTTTTGTTTGGTTTTGCTTTTCTTTAAGGAAAAGGAGAGAGAAGAGTAGGGAACACTAACTAAAAGTCTTGTTTTGAAGCACCATGTTTGAGGCACAAATGTTGAACAGTAAAATCAGGCAAATGACAAAATTGTGCTTTCCCATGTCTGGTCTCGTACGCTGAAGACATGCCAGGAGAGCAACTATCCAGATTTAGGCCAAGACAAATGGGAGCGTAAAAAGAGGGGAGAGAGGACACGTACTCCAAGACCTGGCTGGTGAGAGGCTCGGCTGGTGGACAGGGAGGCACGTTTCAACTTTTTGCCCTGAGCACAAGCTGCAATATTGGAAGAGGAGTTTGCAAAAGGAATTTAAGGAGGACAGTAATGCTTTCTGGCTTCCTCTGCACCACAAGCCCAATTATACGGGCAGCCGTGTCCAGGGGTGGAAATCCCTTAGCAGAACTTCTCTGCATCCTATTGCTACAGTCACGGGGCATCTTCCTGCATTGGCCATCCCCTCTGGGCAGCTGAGGCCAAGGATGTGTGCACGATGGCAATCAGTCAAAGAGGAGAGATTTCAATTTAATTTCATTTCAACCTCTCACCCGAGCTGTTAACGCTTGGGAAAGGCTTTTAATAAAATGGGACAAACAGTGATCTCATTTGCCGTAACTAACACTATCGTTACAGATGTATCATCTGATTCCAGGCACAGAAGAACAGAGGATTATTGGATTAATTCTAATCTCATAATTGATTTATTCTGGGTTTAGTCTGCTTGTAAAGCAAGATAAGATCTTAATATTGTGCATTCAGCACAACAACCACTTGCCTTTGAGAGCAGCCTCTAATTTCTGTGAGTGATTAGCTCATACACATCCCCAGTTTGGCACAGTCCCAAACTATAGAGAAATATGGAGCAACATCCAGACTTCGCAGCTGGCTCTTATCTAAAGGACGGGCCTGGCTATTTTCATGGCTATTCACTATTAAGGCAAGATTAAGCTCTAGAGCTGGACACAAGTATGAGTTTGATCATGTACAAAAACAAGGAGAGACTGTCCCAAGAGAACTTACAACTCCATAGCTGATTTGCCACAGGGAAAGGGGAAAAACAGTGCAGTTGAAGATGTGATGGGGAACAAAAATATTCATATTCCATACTAATGCCAGGCCTCGAGGTAGACTGTGGGGACGGACACACAGACACACTGATTGCTGTCAAGGTTAGGACCTGGACACAGTTAATGGTTATCTACGTATCACTGATGATGTGGAAAACATTTCTGGCTGTTTAGAGAAGAACCTGTCAGTGTGCACAGACAGGAGGTGGCCTCAGGGCATGCTGCTGTGAAGTGACTCCTGTCTCACCCTCGCCACATATACTATCCACCTGGTCATCTAACTAACTCGACACATCTCAGGGGAAGGATGAGCAAGATCAGCTGTCAAGATGCATTCTTGGAAGACGTTTCAATAGGTCTGTCATCCACAGCACTCTTTACCTATATCCCTTGTCCTGCTGCATTTCCATTAAAGTTTTAAGCTTTTTGAGAAAGGGAATACATGTCAGTCTGTTTTTACACCACCTACTGCAAAAGACATAGGCAACACTCATACAAAGTCTTTCTCAGAACTAAATCTTTCCAGCCACACATTTCAGCCGCAATGAATGGAGATGACTGAACATCTCTCAGGGCAAAGACCCCGGTAAGAGGTGCAGAGGGGAACAGTGTGTGTGCGCAGTGAGACACATTTGGACTGTGATTCTCGCAGACAGTGAAGTTTCAAGTTGCCCATACAGATGTGCTTGATATCATTTGCAATGCCATGTACCTTGTTCATAGAGTGACATGTTCTGAATCCTCCAGTTAATAGAAAGACACGGGAACGAACACGACTTTTTGCTTGGACCTGCTGGGAAGGGAAGTCAAGGTCTTGTGAAGGTAGTGCCGCTGGGATCGAGTGAGTAGGTGTGTGAGATAATCAGGTAGGGTAAAAGCTCTAATCTTGTTGGTTCTTCAATAAACCCAGCATCCAGATTCACTGCAGGCCTCTGCCTCACCCATGACATCCTCTCAAGTTTGATGTCTGAATCTGTGAGCTCAATCCCACCCTGAACTTCTGCAGCAGATCCTTGATTGTTGTTGCTGTGGGAGGACATTCACATAACCCAGACAAGGGCTCTGCAGTAACAAGAATGAGCATCTGCCATGGGGAACCTCAGTTCCAATGGGAGTCATAGAGAGACCCCCAGAAAGGGTGTATAGGGCAAAAAACCTGGGGGAAAAAAAAAGCCCAGGGTGACAACAACACAATTGCCATGTCCGCTGCCTGCTCCCAGGCCTACCACACCTCCGTTGCCTCTGCTCTGTGCCTCTCCAGTGCAGGGGTGATGCTATCTACAAGAGAGGCAGGGTGAGCAATAGGCTGTTCTTTCCTTCCCAACACCCCACCAGCAGCTTCCTCCTACTCCCCAGCACTTTGCAGAGCCACATCTCCATGCGTTTGTGTGGGAGGATCTCTGGTCCTTGGGATGGGCATGGAAATGGAAGAAGACGCCAAGTTGGGCGGGAGTGTTGATCT
>NW_009211072.1:0-1256 GCF_000690835.1 Fulmarus glacialis
ATCCTTGGGCCACAATCCCTTCAGAGGTAAACCTGCTGTTGCACAGACATAACCATAGCCACAGACACTTTGAGATGTACCTGCTCTGGCATAGGTTTATCCATGGCCACAGACCTTTCAGGGTGTCCTGCTCCAGTGTGGCTCATCCACAGGTCACAGTCCCTTTGACTTGAGTTCACACTGGAGTTCCAGCCTGTCCAGTACAGCAGCACAGAAACAGCAGCGATGCCCTGGCCGTCTGCCAGTCCAGGCGCATGGCCATTGCTGTTACCAAAATGTTCCCAGGCACAACAGAGTATGATGATAAGCAGTACAGCAAGCAGCGAAAGCAAAAAGCAGCCACTAACGAGGCCTAGACTCGACTATTGTAGCTACTATTTGTAGCTCAATGGGCCCACAAAACATCGGGACATCTAGGGAGAGATGCAACATACAGATGGGCTTGTGATTGAGGGGTGGACCTGACCATGGAGGCCATCACAGAGGTCACTCATGAATGTGAAACATGCCACAATCAAGTGAGCCACACGAGTAAAGTCTCCCTGGAATAGAGGGTGGTGGCTGGGTTTTCAATATGGCAAGGCGTGGCAAATTGACTATATTAGACCACTGCCATGAACATGCCAAGGCAGGTGCTACATACTCACTATGGCTAGAAACATATCTTGTAAACCTGTAAACACCGTGTTAGGCCTTGAAAGGCAAATTTTGTGGTGACATGGTACCCCAGAAAGAATTGAATCAGACAATGGGACTTATTTCCAAAATAACATCGTAAACTCCTGGGCTGAGAAACGCAGCGTTGAGTGGATGTATCACATCCCGTATCACCCACCAGCCTCTGAAAAGATTGAGAGATAAAATGGACTGCTAAAGACTATGTTGAGAGCATTGGGCAATGGGGCATGGAAGCACTGGGATATAAATTTAGCAGAAGCCACTTGGCTGGCTAACACCAGAGGATCTGCTGACTGTCCTGGTCCTGCCCAAACAAAACCCCTACATACTGTGGGAGTAGATAAGGTCCCCATAGTGCACATAGGGAAGTGGCTGGGGAAAGCAGTGTGAGGTGCTCCTTCCATGGGAAAAGGCAAACCCATTTGTGGGATTGTTTTTGCTCAAGGACCTGGGTGTACTTGGTAGGTTATGTGGAAGGTTGGGGAGACCCGGTGTGTGCCTCAAGGAGATTTAACCTTGGGGAAAAAATGATCTGTGATGTGAGTTGTATATTGTAGGAAGTGATGTAGCAGAAATGA
>NW_009211072.1:1281-3864 GCF_000690835.1 Fulmarus glacialis
GCAAGGAGCGGGAGGAGTCCAACGTTGCCCCAAACCAAGCCAGTGTCAGTGCCCAACAACTGAACCTACTGCTTCTCCTGTTCTGAGCACCCATCTTGACAGATGGGGCCCAAGTCATAGCGTGTCCTTATGAACATTTGGAGGAGTGGAGGAAGCCCATGAAATGGGAGAATAATACCTATCTGTTGAAGGACAGGGGATAGTAGTTAATGAGAATGTATAAATTTGTATGTTGGGTATAAAGATGGTTTAAGTATGTAGTATAAGTTGTAAGTGTTGGTAAGAAGGGATTTCAGTAATAAGAATTAAATATAATGGGATGGTTAGAAGATATATATGTTTTAAATTATGCGGGACCTAAGCATGATGCAGATGGTATAGAATAGGCTGTCTCTCCAATGTTTCCCCCACTCACCCTCCATGATCTTGGGAGGGGACAGAGCCAGGACAGCTGACCCAAACTGACCTAAGGGATATTCCATACTATATGATGTCGACTCAGCAATAAAAGCTAAAAGAAAGGAGGAGGGAAGGGGTATTCATTGTTACGACATTTGTCTTCTGGAACAACTGCTACGCCTACTGAAGCCCGACTTCCCGGGAAGTGGCTGGACATCGCCTGCTGATGGGAAGTAGAGAATAAATCTTTTGTTTTCCTTTGCTTCCATGCACAGCCTTTGCTTTTGCTTTATTAAACTGCCTTTATCTTGACCCACGAGTTCTTTTTCATCTTACTTTCTTCCCCCCGTCTGGCTGAGGAGGGGAGTGATAGATGGCTTTGGTGGCTGTCATCCAGCCAAGGTCAACCCTAGGTACAACAGAAAGTCCTGTACCTTTTGCAGTTTGTGCGTCAAAACCACTCGCTCTATGACACGAACTGGGGGGGAACATCTCCTGTTGGTGTCTTAAAGCTGCTGTCACTTGCAAACACAAAGATTGACACTAAAAAGGGGCACAAGTCTTGCCGTGTTTCTCTTGGCTTCCATCTTCATCCAGCCAAGGTCAACCCTAGGTACAACAGAAAGTCCTGTACCTTTTGCAGTTTGTGCGTCAAAACCACTCGCTCTATGACACGAACTGGGGGGGAACATCTCCTGTTGGTGTCTTAAAGCTGCTGTCACTTGCAAACACAAAGATTGACACTAAAAAGGGGCACAAGTCTTGCCGTGTTTCTCTTGGCTTCCATCTTGGTGCTGGCTTTTCCTCCTCTTCTGTTTTGCAATAGCTGATGACTGATGTCAGAAGGAAGTTGCTTATAAAGTGTATGGCTGCTCTAAGACAAGTCCTTATGTTTCACTTCAGCAGGTTCTAGGAGAACTTTCCCTATCCTGTCACCTGTTCCACAATCAGAGGAATGTATAAAGCAAAACAAAGGCTCAGTGTGCACTTCAGAGAGGAAGGAACCAGGAACTCCCTTCCCTGTGTTTATCACAGGCTTTCTTCCCATTTTAAGAAGAGCATGGCTGATGCTTTCTAACCTGTTCTTAGGGTCTGAACAAGGGACCAGAGGAGATGAAAACCCTTTCTGATCTGTCCCCAAGAACCTCTCAGCTAGGGCAGGTAATTCCATTGAACAAGTTAAATTCTGTCTGTAAATCCTGTTTGTATTATGTAAATAATAGCAGCTGCTCCCTGCCTAGTAATGTCTAAGCATGATTTTTCATGCATTATCTCATCCAAGATAATAGAAACTGTTGCACACCCATCTGCAGACTGGGCATACAATTTAAATTAGTTTAACACTCACATTACCCCGAAGTCTTGATAACTGAGCGGGAGGGGTTGTTACATTTAGTTTGTTGAAATGTCTCCTACCTGTTTGTTTTGCAAGTCAGGTTGCTGCGCCTGTATAACTGTCACAGGACTTAAAGGAACTGCATGTTTAGTCTTTGGCAGCTTTAAGCAATGACAGCATTGAGAAGCCTGTGATGCGGGCTGCCCCTGAGATGCAGTGAAAAGGAGCAGGACATTGACTTAAGAGCGAAAAATACAAGCAGTCTTCTGTCCAGCCTGGCAAAGCAGCATCAGCGTGAGGTCTCTTGTGGAGAATATGAATCACAGACAGAATAATTGCCTGGGCAAACACAGAAGGGAAATGGGAATATTTAAGGAGGATGGGGAGAGGTATCAGCCATGAAACTCTAGGATGAGCAAAGGAATCTCTTGTGTGTGAGGTAGGGAAAGGTTTGTTCCTGGAAGAGCCTGGTGTGGCCTGTTGAACACATCAGTCCTATGTATGTGACAGAACATGCAGAAATCTGTTCAGTCAGGTGCCTGGGCTGTTTTATGACTGCAGAAGGCATCAGTCCCTGTTTTTGCAAGATACTGTGATTTCGGCTCTACACAGATCTCCCTGTCCCACTCACTTCAGTCTGGAGGAAGACTTCAGCAAGTCCCAAACCACGGCTAGCAATCTATGCACTGTTCCTCTTTCAACATAACCTTTGCAAAGAGATTTGTGCTGACTTTTATTCAAATACATGTATTTGCCTATGTCATGGTTTAACCCCAGCCAGAAAATAAACCCCATGAAGCCGCTTGCTCCGGTAGGATCGGGGAGAAAATCAGGAGGGCACAAGTAGG
>NW_009211073.1:0-50567 GCF_000690835.1 Fulmarus glacialis
GATCAGAGCCACCGCCATCCTCCTTGCCCTTCGCCAAGCATCCCGCCCCTCCTGGGCTCTGGCAGCGGCCCTGGAGTGGTGGCATCCCGAGAGGGGCCAGAGCCTTCGTGCTGTCAGGAACGTGTTCTCCACCCTCCCTGCCTCCAGCGATTCGCCTTTGGGTGAGATCAAACAAGCCACCTGCTCAACCGCCCACCGCGCTGCCAGCGTAGGTCTGGGGTTGAAGCAAGGCAGAATTTCAGCAGCTGACTGACATAAACTACACCTCAGGAGAGGGACACACACCTTACTGTGCACGGGGAGACAAGGCCCAACATCCGCCACCCCACAAACATGCCCTAACCAGGTCCCTCCACAACAAACTCAGGTGAAACCACATCCTAGTCTCAAAAAGTGACCCTGACCTCTAATCCAACATCCTGGTGATCTAGGACACCAACTAATGAACTCAGTCAGTGCAAAAATAAACTTTCCCTGAAGGAATGTTAAAGATGAATGAAAAACACTATAGGTACACAACAGTGGCAACCAAATCTCTTTTCAAGTCCTCGCTTTGGAGATACGCTCAAAACTCATTCCTGGTCCTTTCACAAGTACACAAACTTCCATGTTAATGTAGTAACAGTTTCTTGACCCTGTCTTTATAAGGAAGGATGTTGCAAATTATCATTTCTCTCCGGGTCTGAAAAACTAAAAATGTCCAGTTTGAGTCTGTGTGCAACAATTTACTATTCCCTGATTTCATTTCAGATACCAGGAAGGGAGAAGAAATGCTTAAACACCCCAAATGTGTTTATTAAATCATATTTCTTTTCAGTCTTCGTTTTGCCAAGTTAAACAAACCTGATTTTTAAAATTTCCTCTCATGGAATGTTGGTTTGTTGTTGTTCATTTTCTTGTTTTTGTGGTTTGGGTGGTTTTTTTTTTTTTTTAATTGTTACTATTTCTCTAGTGATTCCACCATCCCTTTTCTGTACCTCTTCTTGTTAAAGCACACGCATTTATTTCCAATAAATAGAAATGCTGACACAAACAGCTGTAATGCCTTACAATGATACTAGCACTTTTCTAGAATGTATTAGACTTGTTCACAGTCCTATCAGATTGGCAGTGCAACTAATGGACTGTGTAAAATAACAAAAGTTTTGTTCTTAACTGCTGAATGCATGATTTAACCTCATTCCTATTATTCCGGTCCACAAGATTACCATACACAGAGAACTGAACAATCCACTCTTCAGAGTTGAGAAAACATGCAATTTTGTGTCCCTATCAGCATGTGATGAAACCACAGCAGAGAGAGACAAGAATTCTCATTTCAAAATAGCCTTGTCTAGTCTGTTTAACCAGATCTTTATTCATCAGAGTTAGCATGTATCACTATCATCTCTCCCTTAAACAAGTTTTCTAAAAGCTCTCTGTTTCAAATGCTGTGCTTAAACCTAGGTAGCACATCCCCACTATTATTTTAATAACAGCAGCAACAACAAAAAGGCCATTCTGCTATGGTTTTATCACAGATCATTGAACCTGCATTTTATTCCACGTTGTGTGCTTTCATCTTGAATACTTTTGTTGTTAACCTTGTTGCAAGAACTAGATGAATGGGTACACAAAATTGCACATTTTGTCAATGCTGAAGAGGAGAGTGAATTGTTCAGTTCTCTGTCTATGATAAACTTGTGGACCGGAATAATAGGAATGAGATTAAATTGTGCATTCAGCAGTTAAGAGCAAAACTTCTGCTATTTTATACAGTTCATCAGTTGCACTGCCAATCTGATACGACCATGAACAAGTGTGTATGTGTTTTAGAGTACTCTTCTTAGAAGAACCATTTCAAGACCTTGCACGCTGGGAGGTGTAGAAATCCAAATTGTTCAAGTCACCTCTTTTTTCTCCCTTTCCCCTCAACTCCGTTATTCAACAAGTTTGCTTTTCTTCAGAGACTATAGTCCCCAAATGTCAGATATGACAGGAAGAGTTCCTGTTGCACTATTATATACACCCTTTCTTTCAATATTCTGGAAAAGAGATTACGCAGAACTGTGCGCTCTTCTACCACCTCTGATTGTATGTTACTCTAAACTCATCCAAAAAAGGCAAACTATTTCCTTAGAAGCTGGACCGTTATCTAGAGTCTCTTTAATCTACGTTCTGTCATATTATACAGTGCTCTTATGCTTCCCCTATGGTCTTTTAACATACGTGACCAAACAGGTATTTTTTTTGGTCTTTATTACACACAGCCCAATAAATTTTGGTCAGACTCACTGTTTGTGTGCTTTCTGATCTCCAACATAAGGAGTTCTCTTGGCTCATGTGTTCCTTTACCCAGTCATTATTAATTCATTTAACATCCTAGCTGAGGTATTCAGGAGGGTACTTCAGTAGCTTTCCACATCAGCCTCTGTTTCTCTTTCCTTTTTTTTTTTTCCCCCCTTTCTTTTTTTTTTTTTTTTTTAAATTTTTTTGGGGGGGAGGGTTGTTTGTGGGGTTTTTTTTAATTTCACATTTAAGTCATCTTCCTTTTTGTGTTCTCTCTGCTTCTTTTCCCCAGGGGTGTCAGAAGAATAAAAATGTGCATCCCATAGTTATTCCATCAGAGTCTGCAAACTTGTCCAAGATTTAAGGAAAATGATCTCTTCTAACCTCCTTGCTGCAAATCTACCCCAGATGTTAAAGAAAATGGTACTGCTGGTTACTCATGAAATGGCAGTCTTCCTTCTGAGCCAACAGTAAATCAAACATCCCGTAAAGTGTTGCGCCATGGAGTAAGGGTGCGAGGAGGCACAAATCTTGAGACAAAATGTGCAACTGAATCCCAATCATTATAAAATAATAGAAAGAGAGCCTTCTGTAACTTCTCACAGGAGAAACAGTACCACCATTAGCATCTTTGCCAAATTCCACCATGTAAATTTACATTCCGTCTAACTGGCTTCCCCTTGCAGTTTTAGTTGGATTCGTTCGTTCTTCCTTTCTCTGGCAGCACTCTGACTTCCTTGCTCTGTTCACCTCCTCTTTAAGAAGTCTCGAAGTAATCTTTGTGCACGTTATTATCACAACAATATTTAATACGTTCACAGACATAGCTATAAGCAATGTGCCACGAAGGCAAATACAAAACTAACAATTTTTATGATCTAAATGAAATTACAACAGGACAAATAACTGATGAAATTAAATAAACAGCATCAGCCTGAAACTCACCAGCTTTTCCCTAAACATATAAAGACGTACTTCTGTTAGGAACTCTCTATGGGTCCCCTCCCTCTGTATGTTAGAAGGTCTGGCATGCCTACAGTCACTACTGGTTATGGTTACAGAATTATGAAATTTGCATCACTTACAAGAAGAAATTATGATTTCTTAGAAATGAGATTTTATTTCATCAGTTCTTTCTCCCCCTGTGAGGCTGAAAAGAGTGTTTAAGAAGGCTCTGCCATGCTCCCAAATCCCTTTCTCCACTATGCCTTATTGCAAAATGAACTTCTCATCCAGGAATACAAATCATTGGCAACTCCTACGCTGGCTATTCACATTGCACTTGCAGTGTAGCACCTGATTGTCTTCACTCTCTCTCTTCCTCCAACATTTCTCCATTCTGCATGTATAGTCCACCCTACTCACTTGCAAATGCATGTTCTTGGCTAGTATGATTGCAACTAGACTAGTGGTTTTATTGCTATTACAAGCAGTCCAAGAAAAAAATCCAGGATATTCCTTAAACTACATTAGAAACTTTGGCTGACATAACACAGATTGAAGTTCAGGGACCTCTATCAGGGTCCATCCTGCAAACACTACCTGCCTGTCCCCCAGCCCCCAGGAACCAGCATCGCAGCGCTTCCCCTTCTGTGGCTACGAACCAGACCCATTGCCTCCGAAGGCACAGGAGAAACGAGGTGTTTCCTCCATTGCAACCTACAACAGCTGACCAGAGCAACAAAAAAGTGTCCATTTGTGGTAAGGGTTAAATCCTACCTATATCAGGTTTAGCCAAGTTACAGAATAACTACAGTCCCTGCCACAGTACAAATGGAAACTATAGTGGTGACCGAATGACCACTTATCCTTTATTTTAGAGGACACCCCTCAACTCATTTCAGTTCTCACACAAGCAGAGAAGACTAAACCAATCTCCTCTTTGCAGCACAACACTAAGGAAGGTAACTGCCAACTACAATCTTATTTTCAGTAAAGAGCACTAGCCTTTTAGTAAGAACAGTCTCAGCACTTCAGACAAAATATTCCTTCTGCCTCATCTGAAAAGATAATTAAACACCTGAAATAAAAACAATAAGAAGCATATTCACAGCTGAAAGTTTGCCTGTTTAAATGCAACATGAGCCCAGGCCTCAGGTTTTGCATTCATTACTCAGGCAAGGCAACAGCACAAAAGAAGCAAATCTCCCCAAAGGCTCATTAACAACCAAACATGTTTCCTGCATACGGGCATTCGAAGGTTTTACTACAAAGGCCAGGACAGAGCAGCAAGTCAGCTCCCTGGCTAGGTCTGGAGACAAAAGCCTTACCACAGCTTTCCAGGTTCAGCAACCTACAAAAAGGGGATGACTCCAACAGCTGAGCAGATTCACTGTACTCGTGCTGGTGAGGAGCCGTAAGGTTGTCAGAGCTGTTAGAGCTGCCTGAGGAAGCTGGAAGGGGAATTTCCTCTTTGAGCTTTGGCTGAGACCTGCAAGAGAGTATCTTGAAGAAAGAAGAGGAAAATTCACCTTTAAACAACTATGTTTATATTTATGTAACATTTTTATAAGCAAGGGAGGTGAACTTTCTTCACAAAACCTTATAGCAGTGACTTCAACATTTTCTTGTTGGTATGAACTGAGCTATGATTGCACGTTAGTGAGAAATGACATCAACCGTTACAGGAAAGTTTTCTACTGCTTATGCACAAGTTTTTTAACTTGTTCATGATGAACTGCCTCATATCAAATGACACATAAAGGGGACAGATAAAGTATTTTCTTATAAAAGTGATTATCTTTTCTGTAAATGTTCACATTTCTTAGAAAATAAAAATAAAGTTACTATATGGGCAAAAAACCCTAAGCATTATTCATATAGACTACTGATTATAAAAGCAAGTTAAATAATGTTCTCCAAGACTGATTCGTTGTTAAAATTATAAACCTGGAAGGGCAAGTCACTTGCCAGTAAAATACTAATTTTTTTTCTTTCAATTAAGAAAGTATTTAAAAGCTTGGCTTAAAGAGTATGTTTTTCTCCATGGCCACCAATGACTCATGATACCAAAATGTCTCATGTAGTTCATTATGGCACAGCTGAAAAGGAAACCATTAATTGCCACCTCCTGATTATTTTCAATACAGCAATGAAACCATAGCAAGTATATTAGTAAACATAAGAAGTATTATACAATCTGACACTTGACTTTGACAAGGCACCCTTGTTCCCAGCTACTTTTTGCTTAAGAAAGGCTTGATCAGCTGGAATTTCTAAGTTCTGCAGGAGTTGACAAAGACAGGAGCGAAGGACTGACACTTTCAAGTGACTAAATACAATCCTCCTTCCCCCCACCCCAGTGTGCTAAAGATTTATTAGGTTGGTATGAAATTAGCACAACCTTATACACCAAAAAGTGAATACCTTAGTTCACAAGGTGAAGCGTACATTGGGGCAAGGAATGAATCATGAATGCATAACTCAGTTTACAACTTGAACATTAAGAGTAAAGACATAATCTTTCATGCATTCAAGTGTTTTTTCCCTGCATCTCCAACAGTATTGGTGCTCAGAGGTCTCTCTCTCAACATCCCTATGCCAAGTGCTTCACAAGCAGGTGAAAACCACAATTGGTGGAAGTGAGATAGTGGGTAGAATTGTCCATAGGAACATAACATTGCAGCAAAACATATCAAGACACATTTTCGGTTCCAGGATGACACTTACAGCCAAGATGAAGAGGAAGACCAAGCCCACAATAAATCTGATAATTGGGATTCAAGACTGAGATATAGGAAAACCTAAGTGTTTCCAATTCGGACCAAACCCATAGTATGAACAGGGAAGCCTGTTTCCTGCAGTCCACCTAAGCGTCTTAAAGACGAAGCTATCATTTGTCACGCAGGAAGTTTCTGTTTCTCTGGTATGTATGTATGTGCATGCATGTTGTGTTTGCATGCTTACTTTCCAACGTGCCCACAAAAGCAAGACTTTGGTCTTCTTATAACGCAGAATTGTTTAGTGATTTAGATGTCCCATTTTTCCAGGCAGCTGTAGCAGATGGGAGTGAAAATGACAGAGGAAAGATTCTGCTAAGATTCAATGTTATATGATCAACCCACACAGAAATGTAGTACCACAACATTGTAAAAGGCTAGCAGACTAATTTAGAAAGAGCTTGTTAAAAAGCATGTTGGATCATACTGTGTATTGTTGCTTTATACCACAAAATAAGCACCTTTATGCTAGTACACCCTACATTTACAAAGCTTAAGCTAATGCTTACATTAAAATGAAAGAAGAATCTTTAAATAAGACAAAAAGGCAAGCAAAAAACACCCCGAACTCCAAACAAAAAAAATTTACAATCATAACTGATGCAAGCTGCATGGGGAAAATTAGCATACAGAATATGAAAAGCAGCAAAATATTTGTTTCTAGTACCAGCTAATAGGGATGCTAGAAATAGGGAATCTTTCTGTCCAGAAGTTGGTATTTTTATGTAATTGCTTTCCAAATTAGGCCCATGTTCAGAAAAGAATTCTATGTTCCAACAGCAACCCCATTTCAATACATCATTGTATTATGGTGCAAGAAGCAAAGATGTTCCACCAGCACTTTCCCCCCTCCCCCCAACAGCAGTTAAGCATTAATTTGTTCTCTGAAAACTAGTATTTATCTTTAGCACATAGAAATAAGATTGAGAAATAATTCGTGTGACTCTTGCCTTCAGGATCACTTACTTCTTTTAGCCAGAAGGGGAAGCTAGCGCTATGTATTTTTGTCATTCTGAACACAGAGGAATTCAGTATTACTTCATCATCACAATGGTAAATCTACCCTGTTCGGCCATGGCAGACTTTTAACAATCTGAGGAACTTAAACACATTGAACATTTATTCAGGTGCTTTCAGTAGGTTTCAGAATGTAAAATATAAAAGTCACACCTCTGCCAGCATGAATTCCATCTCAGTTTTGTTTTGGAGAGTTACTCACAGAAGACTAGCAGCAAGTGGCTATAACCCTCTTTAGGAGTCCTTTACAGTGAGTTTCTGACTTTCCAGCAGAATTTGCCTGTTGCCCTCTCGATGGTCATTGCAGTAAGTCAGGGATCTCCATGTAACATAGGGCTTATGGGGGAATGTCATCTTATTCCCACCTAAATCAGAAACTAAATACAAAGCATAAATTTTAGCCAGTATTTCTGTGTTAAGACGCCTATTCAGAGTATCAGTGTGGGGAACAAACTGAAAACATCATATGAAACGTATGAACAGTTGCCTTGTTGCATAAATCAATGTTAAAGGACTTTATGTTTCATTGTTGAGAATGAAGAAGAGGAATCTGCAGTATTCACCTCAGATGACTCGCGATCATCAGCATCCTGCATCCTTCATCCTTTTCAGACCAGACTGAACTGTATTTATTTGATGTTTTGCAATTTTAGTAGAGAAGGAGACAGACTGAATGACTTGAATTTTTTCTTTCTGATCAACTATTCTATTTCAGCTTCTCAGCATTAAACAAACGTCTGTTTATTTGATTAAAGCTGATTTGATTATCAGCCATGTTAGATGGCCTTTCTCACAGTCAGTTCTGTAGAAAGAAACACCAGCAGTCAGATGTTCCATTTTTCCAGGCAGCTTACATGCCCATTAGATCTTAAAAATGACCTAAAATGAGGAGATAAGCAAAAATTCATAGTGTTGCATTAAGAGTACTCAAGAAAGCCTCCTTTGTTGAAGAGTCTCTTCCCCACCACCATCCCTTTCTACTGCTTACTTTTAGTACCTACTTATTCTAAAAAAGATGGAATGAGTGGAGACTCAAAGGATTAGAACAGTAGAGTTACTTGGGGAATGAGAAATTCCGTGAAAGGAAGGGATCTTGATTTTGTCTTTAGAAAAGGTTCTCATATTTTATACCACACACTGGGCTATAAAGATCTTTTTGTTAAAGAGCAACATCTTTTACCAAAAAAACCCACAAACCCAAACCAAACAAACAAGAAAATCAGAGCTCTCAGCTCTTAAGCCACATTTCAGAATCACATCAATGACATTTCACCTCTCCTGTGCTACTGTTCAACTGAAGGAAAAATAAGCAGTCATTCAAATCCTCACTTACTTTAGCTGGTATTCTAGAAAAACAGCATTTCATGAGTTAAAGCCTCATGATCTGTCCATCTAATTGTGGAAAGCATAAAAATTCTGATGTCATCTCCTTAGAGCGAATCCATTCCTATAACTAAGCCTATGACAAGAATAAAAATGGCATCAACAATCTGTTTTAATGACACTGTTTGTATCATTTCCAATTACAAAAGTAACATTTCTCCAAAGTCATTACCGCCCTGCCATTATAGCTGTCACCGCTTCTCCAGTCCTGCTGCTCTGAGAGCAAAGACTCTGGGTAGGTCCCTGTTAGGAATATTGACAAGCCTCAGGAGAAGCTCTTTTCCAGATGGTCTCATATGAGGCATTCATAGTCCAGCCGTTCCCAATGAAGGTTAAATGCTATTAGCAGAACACGCTTTCCAGCAGAAAGTGAGGTTTGTCACTAGGATAGCTGTGCAAATCACTAAATTTTTTAGCTGTAACTCATCTTTGTTTTAACTACATAGGCATGTGGAACAAGGAGAAGAGGGGAAAAATATTTTTGCCTGTTTTATATTAAATCAGTATGGCTCAATAGGCATGAAAATATATTCAAGTGAAAAGGGATCCCCAACATCAGCTTCTCTGACAGAATTCAGTTCTTAAATGTTCAGACCAAGCCCTAAATACTCAGTCACAGCACAGAGCAGGAAGGCATCCAAGAAAGCATCAAGGACACCTGTGCTATTTCCAATGTGCATTTTTCTAACCTGTCATTGACAATCTCCAATGACCAATTCTACAAAACCTATCCAGAAAACTTGTTACAGTATTTTACTATCTTTACCGATAGGAATTTCTCTCCCCTGCCCCCAGTATTAAACTAAATTTTTTTCTCTGCAATTTAAGCCTGCTATTACTTGTCCTATTCCCCATGAAGTAGAGAAAAGGGGCTGAACTCTTCCTCCTCAGAGTAGCTTTCTATGCACATTTCAAGACCTTCAGGTTTGTTGCAAAAATGTGAGTACAAGCCAAGTAGTTCTAGTTGATGTTCTAAGGATGAACCACTAAGGATGCTGTTTCCTATCTAGTCCCTATAGTCACACAGTAGTTTATTCTTGTTGCAATGTCGGTTATCACATTTGTCCCTATTAAAAAGCAAGCTATTTTTTCAGCTACCAAGTTACCCATCTCAGTACCTCAAGGGCTTAGGAGTCAATGCAAGTAGAAGGAAAGCTGGCCTTCTTTGTTTCTCACTTTTCTGGTCTTTGCTACAATTAATTAAAAAAAAAAAAGAAAAGAAAACAAACACCCTCCCCCCCCCCAAAACAAACCAAAACACCAAAATAAACAAACAAAAAAACCAACCACAAAGCTCTTCTCCCTTTTGCCCCCTCCACAAATTTCTACTTACTTTTAACATCAAAAATTGTCCATATTTTTTCCCTAGGAATCTGTGTGGCATATGTTTTATCATCTTCAGATCAGAGAAGCTAGAGTAACCTGCAAAAGCTCACTAGTCAAAGCCCTTATTCTACAGGACAGGGACATTCCAGTAGTCTATGTAAAATTAACACGGCAGACCACAAAGGTAACTGTGCATTTAAACAGTTAAATCTGGTTTGGTTTTGTTAACATAGTATTAAATGCCAAGGCAGGTGGCAGAAAAAGCTCCTTAACCATAAAATACAAAACCCCCAATCTCTTCCGTTAAGAGCAGAGACAGAGGCCACTGACCAGAATCTTCAAAGACTTCCAACTAAACAAGTACAACCCTGATCTGATATTCTTTAGCAAGAAGAATAGAACTCTATCTGGTGGGAAGGGGGGGTAGAAATCAAACCTCGTTTATATGTCACAAATCCATTCCTCTGACCTTTTCAGTTAATTTTAAATCATATTTATTTACCATGATGTTTTAGAACAAAACTTTTCATAAGTAACGATAGTAATACAGTGAGTATAGTGAGCTCTGATAGGCAGTTTCCTCACTTGATTCTCCCACCATGTACGCAAACACTCCTAGATTACTTAATGATGACTGCAGTATCTCAGAAGCACAGACAACAGGGCAGCATGTATTTTAGTGAAGGTTATTTCTGAAAAGTTTATGGTCGGCCTTTCTGGAAGACAACTACAAATACAGACCTAACGCTAGTTATCTAACCACATACTTTCTTAATTCATACATTCTAAGTAACAGAGATCACATTTTCAAGTCTGAGCTGTAAATAAAACTTTTTGTTCCTTGTGATCTACGAAAAAGGTGACAGCACAAAGGTGACAGCACATGCATTTTTCCCACTGAAATAAGAGGAAAAGAAAAAAAAAAATCTTTTGCCTCCCTTCTTCACTGTAATGCAACTGTTGAAGGGTTCCCCCGCCGCCGCCCCCTCTTTTTTGTTTTTGGTTTTTTTTTTTTTTTAAAATAGTGACTCTCAGATGCTTGTTGGATAAATATTTCAACACTTTCTTAAGAAAGAACAGTAAATACCTACCAAAAAAAGAACACTTAAGAATTTTAGTTTAAAAAGGTATCAGAGAAACAGTCAAGAAAGAAAAGGCAAGAACAAAAAAAAGCTTCATCCAAGGGAACTATCTCTGCTGATAGCTTAATTAATCTTTTCTGAAGACTAATCTGGACATTGCCCATGATCAATTTCCAGGGGATACAAAATTTAAGATTTTGGCTCAATTATGCATGTAAGAGTCCTGGAATTTGGCCAACTTTTTCCTCCCCTCATTGCTCATTCTCACAAGAGCCTCATGAAAGCATCACGAGATGATGAATGCACCAGGACTCCCAGGAAAATACAATGGAACCCCGCTGTATTTATAGTGGGGTAACAATCACTAAGGGCAAGCACAAGAGACAAGATTTTGTATAAAATAAATACATACATACATAACTACAAACCAAACCCATTTGGCTAGGCACTCATCCTACTAAAAAGGGTTGGAAACCAGAGACTGGAAATGCTGTTGCAAAATGCAATTCTGAGATGTATTAAGAGAAGTGTTACAAGAAAGAAATGAAGTCATCATTTCACTTTACTCAGCTCTCCACTCAATAGCTTTGAAGTATTGGTGAGGCCTCAAGTAGACTACAGCACTCAGTTGCAGGCACCCTACTAGAAGAGATGTAAGCAAACTGGAACCCAGAGGAAAACTTCACCAAGTACATTTAAAAGGGAAGAAAAGCAAAGAATTTAAAAAATGAGGTTTTTGACAGGAGGAGAACTGGAAAAGCAGGGGAAAGAGTGGAAACATACCTTTCTTCAAGGCATAAGCTATTATGAAGATGACAGTGAATGACTTGCTGCATCACCATCAAAAGCAGACTAAGTAGTAATCAGTTTCATTTGTAGAAAGGCAAATTTAAACCAACTCATAGAAGAAACTTTCTAACTACAAAGGTGATTAAGAACTGGAATAGGGTACATAGTGAGACTGCAAAATACCTTCCATTTGAATTTTACTTAGTCCCTATAGAAGTCCTTCTGTCCATACCATATACCATCTGAAAGCATGCATGATGCAGCCAGCCATCACCTGACTGGGATTTACTGCACTTCTGCATATGTATAACATGTACGAGGCTCAAATACGCTTCAGATGCAGCATTCCTAAAAGAATTTCTCTCAAATCTTTATGCACCCAAAGTGTTGTTTTGTTTTTTTAAAGTATTTTCCCTCCCCTCATAGCCCTCAGGCTTTTAGCCTGATCTTTTTAGAGGCCGAAATTCATACCTCCTCCGAAGACCACAGCATCTGTTCCACTGTGAGATCTCCCCCTGTTGCTCGGTCAGCTTTACCCAGAAGGAAACCACATGGAGCAAGTCCCTCCAGATTTTTCCCTTTCCTCCCGTAAGACCTACAGAGGCAGAATTCGCTTGGATGAGGTGGCAGGGAAGGAAGTGAAGTAGATCCCTGTTCTCCCGCTCCCCAAATATCAGAACTATAATTTCTCACCTCTTTTCATCCAGCTTTCCAGGAAAAAAAAAAAAACAAACAACAAAAAACAAACACAAAAACCCCCAAACCCACAAGAGATCATCACTTAAGCACATTTGATGAGACAAAATAAATAAAGTGATGCATCCCAAGCTTGGTCCTGTCATTAACATTGCGTATTTCTAAATCGTTGTACCACGTGAATGTTACTTCCAACCTAGCCTGGGTTTGATTCTACACACTATGAATCTTTCATTTTGTCAGACACCACAGTCTCCCAACTCTAGTTCCTTAACACTTAGTCCATTACCACTTTGAGAGGTGCTACAGTATATCTAAAGAGTATAAGCACCTATGGAGCAAAAGAACTCCAGGACCAGATGAAGTCCAACCGCTGTGCCAGTTAGTAGCTACTGGGTACTGTGAAAATGGCACTGAGCTCCATTTTTCAGGAACAGTAATTTCAGGTACACTACTATTTTGATAGTCAGAGAAAACGCATACACAGCTCACAACAGATGCTGTTAGAGAACAGCCACAAGCACAGTCAGCTCCTACAGACATCAGACCCATCTGTTTGGCTGTCACCCTCAGACCTGTGCTCCTTTGAAAAGTGACTAAAGGGTGCAACTGCCATGCACAGCAAACCCAGATTGAGCAAAGGAAATCACTATTTTCTATTCTCACCTGTGCCTTAAAAATAGGGTCTTATAGAATTTGGCTTCTCTAAAGAAAGGGAATTTAAAATTTAATTCCAATGGCAGAATTTGAACCTTAGTAGAGAACCAGCAATGCCAGGTTAACCACGTCAGACTTGCAGTCTGGAAGCTACACTCCCAACAATCCACAAACAATAAATAGGATACTTAAAAAACCTAACAAACACAGCTGTTTGTTTTTCCAGGTATACACTAAATACCTTCTCATGGTTCCACATCAACTTGTACTCTACTTTCTTTCATTAACCAGCCCTTTTACTATGCTCTCAAAAACCTCTGTAAGAGCTCAGAGGAAGAAAGGCTACAAGGAATGAGAGGTAGGAGCTTCACGAAGTGTTCTGGTTCTGCATTTGAAAAATCCAAAAATGAATATGAATATAATCCATAGATTATACATGTGGAAATACATGTGAAAATATGGAAATTAAGAGTGCCTAATTATTATATATGCCTAAAGAGGCATCAGTCTATTGTTACATTACATGGTATTCTTTTTGAGGAAATTAAGCCAGCTTTTACTGACATACTAGCCAGCACTTAAAAGTACGTTGTATTCCATCTCTGACAACTACGTCTTTAATAATGTATGCTACCTCTCTGGTTTTTACTACTCATTGTCATCAGAAACTTCAGACGATCAGAGAAACCCCAACCTTGTTTCTAGTGCTGCAGGTCCAGCCCAGTTCCTGTGTAAGTAACAACCTTCACGCATGCAGGCTTTCACCCACACTGCTGTACGTAAAACATTTGTGTCTTGGATCGATTTTAGAAAAAGACTTAAATGTGTAAGGCAACATCTGGTACCTACGCATTCATCCAGCATGTGGAAGCCAGTTACAACCACGTTTTCCAAACTTGCGTGGCACTGCGACGTTACCATATGGAGATGACTAACAGTGTTGTTTGGATTAGGCTTTCAGCTACACTCAGCCCCTACAAGGGCTGTTTCCTGTTTATGTGACAGGCATGTCACATTTTGCAGGCATGCCATATGCAGTTGTAGAAATAATGAATTTTGACGGGGTTTCTTGTATATGCCACCTGTGTGAGGCCACGGTGATTTCCAACGCAAGGAGACACAGTAATGTTTTACAAAACGCAAGGGGTGACCAGAGCATGGAGAAAAACAAAGGAAAGGCCACATACTCTGCATATGCTTTCATCCACCTTACTATTGAAGGAAAAACAGCGCAAGAGCACCTAGACAACTCTGAACCAACACTGAAAATAAACACCACACACAACGAGATCACTCAAACCGCGATCAGGTGATCCTGTCCCCCCATTCTACTCCAACGCGATGCTCACATGCAAGACAGCCTCCATGCACGTTCAGCTGCGAAGTTTCAGGTCTGACCAACACACTTGGGATTGTTCCATGTAACAGCACAGCCGTACCCCAGCCACCCACCCACGCAGGCACAGAAGGGAACATTCCCTGTACTTTCTCAGGTGATGGTAAGAAAACCTGGCTGCGAAGACACTCCCTTGGTACTTCCTCAGCCAGCCACTCTTCCTGTACCTGCTCTTCGCTGGCTCAGCTCCCTGGCTACACCAGTGTCACCAGTGCTGCTCCTCTCGCTCCTCCCTGACAGCGCAGTCGCCGACGCAGTGCTGGCTTGAGTTTGTTTCTTAGGGTGACTGGGGCAGAGAAGGGAAAGAAATTAGACTAAGCACAGCTTTTAGTTCTCTTCATCTCCCTCACCAGTTTTGCTCATCATAAAAGCAACACCATACCCATGTCCAATTGAAGCGGGGTGGGTGGTGTTGGGGGGGAAATATCAGAGGCCACTACACTAAATCTACCTCTGAAAGAAGATCAGGAAATCAATTGCTGTTGTATAGCCCTAACAGCCCAGCCTGTAAAAAAAAAAAAAAAAATTAAAAATTCACCAAGTTCAATGAACCCTCCCTTGCCACTGTACGGACACCTTTTTTGCTTTGCTTCTATTGATTACTCACGATACGGATTAATCTGGGGCTTGTGTGGTGCTAACAGATCCCATGAGCCAGAAAGGGTGGCCTCCTACTGAACATATGCTTTGCTGAATCAGGCTCCTCAAACTTGAGGTTCCTACCTCAAGGTAACTGCTTAAATTGCCACATGTACCTATGCCAACATTAAGACATCCCAGTGCTTTTCTAGGAGCCATTTTGAAGATGATCAATTTCTAGAAAGTTTAATGTTTTAATATTTTGATTATAAGAATGCAAATAGCTGTTTTCTACCAATGTAAGATCATCAAATTCAAACTAAGCCCTATTGCTATATCTGTTCACATTTGCTCCTGTGACTTGGGGAAATCACAGGAACACTTAGGGCAATGACATGACTCCTGAAAGACCAACAGCAATACAATGGGTCAGAAAACAAGACTGGCCACAATGCCCAGAATGTATTCCTAACTAGCGCCAAATCAATTGTTACCAGTAGGGGTACAAAGAAACCCCACACCCAAATTAAAAGCTACCCCATGAAAGAGTATTTACAAAGCTACCCTCCTGGCACAAGATAAAAATCCAACTCCGGAATCATAAGTCTTCAGAGCATGCAGATCAAGGTAGCTTCTTTCTGTACTGCTTTAGAAAACATCATGGACCAAATCCAACAGACACAGGGATTAAGCTGTGTTTGAGAGGTTTGTAAAGTTTGTTTGTAGTCAAACCATTGCCCGAGTCATGTTCAAAACAAGCCATGCTTGGATCCAGTTTTTAAATAGTGCTGCTGCCAGCACTACGGCCTATGGTGATTTTGACTTGAGGAGACCAGTCCACAAGCTTGAAGAAATATCTGATGGGAGAGCAGCCACCTTCCAGTCTCCACATACACATCTGAAAACGCTCAGGATTACCAATCCCAAAAGTATCAACAGAAGTGGAGGGCTCAGGGATGAGACAGACCCTGCTCTCCTGCCAAGAACCAAGTGCTCTGGGAAAACAGTAAGTCTTACTGCAGCACTACACACATCGAGTGTCATTCTCCAGCTTGTACTAAGTTCAAGTCAGTAATCTAAAGGAACAGAAAACCAAGAAGTTCAAAGTCATCATGTAAGGAAGGGTAAGGGAAGGTGAAGTTAGGCACACTATTTTTCTTCATATAAAAGAATGTATTTACATGTTACAGGGATACTGAGGAAAGAAAGAAGCTGCAATAGGAAAATTAGAATATTCTTTACAAAGGCAAACTGTACTGTTCCCACCACATCTAAGCAAGTGACCTGTCTACTTAAACCAAACTCTTTGAGCAAGGGAAGCCTGTTTGGCATGGGCAGAGTCCTCTCTGTAATACAGTTATAGCTCATTTTACATTTACTACAATATAGAGTTGTAAGTGGCAGGTTTTTATCACTGCTATGAGGAGAGATCTTAAGTCCTGTCTACAATCTGAAGCACGTGAAGGTGCTCACTTCTTCAAAATTTACCTACAGCAGCCTCCTCTGAGCTTTATGGATTTAAAGTCTCAGATGAGCTGGTGGGATCATGAAGAGATGATACAGATTTTTCAACTCATACCTTAACAGCAGGATGAAAAGGGAAAAATCACAAACCAATTCCTAAGAGAAAATTAGGAATCTGCACCCATTAGGATAAAAATTGTTACATTCCTGAAAGATGACTGAATCAAATTCCAGACTTTTGGACTGTTTGTAAAATTTGGGGGTTTGTTTGACATTACTTTTGATGACTTCAGCCACACGTGACAAGTTAACATACACTGAAGACCCAACATGCCATTTTTAACTGTAAAGCATTTATCAGATCCGAGTGAAAACTATACCGATCTCATCCATTCACTGTAATAGACCTGCTCATCTTTGCACCCATGTCAAGCCCAGGGGACGCTTACATTATAAATCTTATTGGAGTCACTTTTGGGATTGCAACAGGCTTGATCAGGAGGTTGTCTCTCCATTGCAACTGCTTCAATGAAAAGCAATTCACCATATACCCTGTCAGACATAGCTGTTGCAGCTAAAGAGATCATCATCTACCACAGCTGGGATGAATGAAATAGGAGCCATCTTGCCAGCCACCTCAACTGAACTGAAGAAAAGTGGGATATCGGAGCCCTCTGCCTCAGCAGTTCACAGCACATGAACATACACAGACAAACCGGTGGCAGTTTGCCACATCACACAGACGCGTGACCTGCAGTGGCACAGGAACAGGCACAGCACCTCATGAGGATGGCAGCCCCTGGGAACAAGGACCACTTCAGCCATCCTGCACATATCAGCAGTCCCGGCGAATGAGAGCCAGGTCCCAGCTACACAGCTTCATTTGTCCCGCAGAGGTTTCCCCTCTGAGCAAGTCACCCAGGCGAGCAGAGAGTACAGGAGCTTCGTTCTACAAACCACACAAGTTATTTATTCTGGAGCCTGTTGGGAGAGAGAGATGACGAGAACAAGTGCAAGGCTTGCTTGTGAAGCTGAAGGCAGCAGCCAGGGAACACAACTGCTAAATACAAAGCCTGAGCACCCTGGCTGACAATTTCTGTCATTTCAGTCAGATGCAAGCCAAGTAACATACTACCATAGAGAGGAGGGAAGGGAATCTTAATAACTGTAAAAACCTTTAAAACAATAATCCCAAGCAAACGTGAAATCCAATAGCACGAACCTGTCCCACTTCACCTTCCTCTTCCAAAAAGCATTTGAGATAGCAGGGGTTGAAAAAGTGGTGCCTGTGAAGCATGCTTATCTTTATGGGTGGCTTCCAATGCCTACAGCAACCCATAATTCTTTACCTGCCTTTGGCAAGCATACTGTAGAAGGTTTTTTGTCTGACTGAAATATACAGTGTCCAGCAGGTATGAGAAAAGAATCAGACAAAAAGCTGTCTGCAAAGAGTTCAAAAAAATAAGGAAAGTCATCAAGAATCTAGCAGTCAGGAGCAGTCCCTAGCTTAGGGAACAGACAAGAGAGAACATCCCCTAAAAAGATAATGTGACCAGGCTGTCTCTTCCTTGAGGTGTTCAAGTCAAGGACAGAAAGGGACAGAGTAAAATAAAAGCCATTTTCACTTCTCTCCTGCACGGAATTACAAATGTATTTAAAGAAAATGAACTGTGAGATGATGCATGTAAAAAATATATTGCTCTACCATGACTGGTGATGGTAGAGTTATGTTGTATATTTAGGCACACATCCAGAAAAAGGTGACTGCCAGTTCACGGTTATGAATAATGAATCTCAAGAGCAGAATAAGTGGCTACAGTGCGCTGAACAGAGCGAACCAGCAGCAATTAATAGAGAGACCATCAAAACACAGCTAACTTCCAAGATGTCAATCAAAGGTTTAAAGTGTGGCAAGACAAAGGAAAAATCAAGGAGACAGGCAAACCAAGAAAGGGCCATATAAATTTCAGACACCTCTGCATTGATTTATTATCTTCAAGTGACGATAGTCACAGAACTGCATTCTTTGAGGCTAGAAAAGACAACTGCAGTCGTGAAAACACAGCTACAGTAGCAAGAGAAGTGATTTAGTAAGGGAATGGCTTTATCAAACTAGATAGCAATACCAGGTTAGTGAGCATTAGAAGATCAGGTCCATGATTCTGATACAGGATATGTTAAAACATGAATTATTTCTCTCCATACCTTCCTAAAACCACACAAATAACCACGACTACCTCTCTTAGTTTTCATCAAGTCCTTCAAAGGTTCACCAGAGACTTAAAGGGTTAAAAAGCCATGTCCACCTGGGGAGAATTATTTTCTTTCCAGCACTTAAAAGCCAAAGCACAGATTTCAACACACATTCAGCTCCATGGAAGTATTGGTCTCCACATCTACTGTTCACTGCTCTCCCTCAATTCTTTTTCTAAAAGAGTTAGCCATACCTTTTCAGCTTCTTCTAACAGAGACCATCTTGGTTTTTCACCTTGGAGTAGTGTCTTCTGTGTTTAGCTGCTGTTCAGAAGACTAGACCCAGGAAACCAAATAGGCAGCAGGGACTCACCTGGTTACAGAGTCAACACTGTAGGCTCTCTCTGAGTTCCTAGCTCTCATCATTCTCTGTTTTGTGAGAGGTCAGCAAGAAACTCTTTTCCTTCTGTCTTGTCCTGTGCCTTTTCCAGCTTTCTGACTCCAACTATCTGAAGTGGGGCAAAGCAGAAAAAAAACTTCTCCAAGATGCTCCAGAAATCTTCACAAGAGCCTCTTCACAAGAAGCTAGCAGTTGCCTCCTCCAAGGTAACTTCTGGCCTACCTCCTATTTTTCTGGCTATTAGTCTCAGGTGCTACTCCAATCCTCTCAGCTTATTTAATAAAGTGCAGCTGGGATACTCTGTGCCATCACATGAAGGTACACTTTTTCGTTACACCTAATGTCTCCTCACCACAAACAAAAAGCTGGATAACAGATAAAGAAAATATTAGGTACACTGCACTTCAACAGTATCAACAGCATAGAAAAATTCACAACAGAAGGAACATACAAAAACTGGGACCCTGCAGAAGTATTACCACTGAAAGTTTCTGAGACACTGCAGAGCACATATTTTCTGATTTTAATCCCCGTTTAGGAAAAACAGAGAAGCATTACAGCCCAAAACATACAGGACACTAACATTCAAAAGCAGTCACAACATAAAACTGTCTTTTCTTACTCCAAAGCTATTTCAAAGTCTACCAAAACTTGCACAGGATCATCCAAATATGAAAACATCTAAATAGAAACACTCTTAAGACTTGCATGATGGATGGTTACAGCCCTGATAAAAAATAAAAGTCACTACCTCAGTGCTGCATTCCAACAAAAGGAAGGAAACTGGTTGGGAACAGCTGGGAATTAATGTACCAGGGGCTGAAGATGGAAAAAACAGAGACAGTGACTGAACAGCAAGCAGTATTCTTTCTCTTTTTGGTCATCTTTAAATTTTACTTATTTTTAAGACTTACATTTGTGCTATGATTGCTTCTTTATGAAAAACGTATGTTAAACTGAATTTAAAAAAAAAAAATCTGTTCTTCGAACTTACAAATACAAAAAAGTCACTAACCAAGTTCTCCTAAATAGGCAACTTGAACATTATGGATTTTTTTCCCCCTTAGCAGGGGAAGAAGGGTTAGTTTTAAAAACCAAGCAATGGGATTAACTTTAAAAAGAAAAAACAGATGGGATCGACTCATTCTGCAAAAAGGGCTATTACTCATTCCAGTGACATATACATGCATACATCTGGCTGAACACACATTCATCTCTGTTGCTCAGCTTTCCCTCATGCTCCTGTTAGTGCTGCACAGTCCATTATAGCCAGGCACAGGCACTGGATCTCCACTCAACCCCCGGTCTCTCAAACTCCATCATCCCAGCATCTGACAGACAGTTCGCTGCTGCAAAGGGACAGTCCCTCCCTCACCTCTCCCCACAGCAAAGGCAGAGGTGTGGGGAAGGGAGCATGGAGGCTCTTCACCACAACCACGGCAAGGAGCAGCGAGAGCCTGCTGACGGTGCAACCTCAGCAAAATCTCTTCTCCTACAGACACTGTACGTTGAAATCTCACAGAAATTTAACTAAGTGGCTAGGATACTTCAGTGTTACCGCATCCATTCTAATCTTGCCTGGTTAAGAAATCTTTCTCTCTAGAGTACTCATTTATCTCATATACTGAGTTCAGTAGGGTTACTAACCTGTACTAATCATAAATGTCTAAGCTCAGCATATCTTCATTTCTAGTTGTTCCTCCTGCAAGACCATGTCTTTATCTGGTTTGTTAAAAGTCTACTAAGAAGTGGACAAGACAAGGTTTTAATCAAATGTAAGCAGTAACAACAGGTTTTATTCAAAACTTCCAGTAAAGAGGACCCACTAAGTTTTGGAATAAAGGTACTTAAAGTACTACAGCTTACGTGAATATAAAAGATCAAAGAGAAGAAAATAAACCAAGCAGTAAAAAAAAATAAAAATTAAAAATATATATTTTTTTAAAAGTTTGAAATAGACCCACACAGGGATTTTGAAGCCCTCCAAACAATTAACAGTTACTAGGTTTGGCAAAACAAGATTCTCTTACAAAATTAAAAGCCTACTTCTGTTACATAAAGTGTATAAAACTGCTCAATAGTTAAAGAGCACTCTGTACATTTTTGTCTTGAAATACATAGAGCTGCAGCCTTCAAACTGCAGGAAATAATCATTTTGTCCTCTTCACAGGTAAAAGAATTAACCAGCTGCACAATTGTTTTGGGGGAAAACGAAGAGGCAAAAATAGTCAGAATTAACAAGATGAAGCCACTATAAAAATGAAATGCACAGCAAAACTCAGACCTCAATTTAAACTAACAAGCTATGTTTACAATATATTCTACATTTCAGTTGTCATCTTCCCTTCCCACTCCCACCTCCCCCCATTCAAATATTCCTAATTCCTTTATGGTCTAAATCTAATTAATTTCTAAACTTTCAAATACACCGTACATACATTTAGCAAAAAACATACCTAACATTCTTACAGCAGTATGGTCAGGACACAATTTCAAAGATTATTACACAGTAATTGAGATTAAACCTTATGACTTTTTTTCTTTTCTTTTAAAGAGAACAGCAACCATCACCTTAGACAAATGGTTTTAAAATGTACTGTAGAGAGCCTGCAAAAAGCAGACTTCAACATCGGCTCTTAGCCCCAGAGGACACAGGGGAAAACAGGGAGCACTGAACATAAGGAAGAAAGAGAATCTCAGAGTGCCAGCTACAGGAGGATCCTTCGGGAACTCGGTCTGACAGATTGTGGTTTTGGCTCGGTCGTCCCCGCTGCACTAAGCCCTGCAAATCAACTTTGCAATAGTACATTACAATGTAAACTAAAATTCTTGATACCAACAGAATGTCAAAGGGGTTTGGTTTTTTTTTTTTCTGAATCCAACAGTTGGTAACAGAAGTCAAGTATTTTCATGGCTCTTATTCAGCTGTTGCCAGTTCAGGGGACAAAAAAAAAAAAAAATGTGTGTGTCTGACTCATACGTCCTTCAAGTACATGCAAGGCTCAATTGTTTCCAAAATGCAGGAGCTTGGGACCTTTTAAGACACTGAAGAAATAGGATTATGAGGAGAGCCCATCTGAGTAAGTACTTTATCCAGCCACTGAAGGGGACCATGAAGATGTATCTCTATCCAGCATGGAGTGCTCGTTACATCTTGGCGATGATATTCAGCTCCCCAACCCTGGAAACAGAATTGTAAGTGGGGAAAGAAAAAAAATCACCTTATTTTATAGTATCAAATACGTAAGAAGCATACTTCAATCATCTTCTTTCTTACCAAAATACTCTAGCTTTCAACAGTCATTATCACCAGGTTAGCATAACACCCTTGATGCACCAACTATTATCACATTTCAACAAACAAATCTGAAGTTAAAAAAAAGGAATTAAATTTAGAGGAAATGTCATTTTGAGATCTCTTGATCTCTTGGAATGGAAGTCTTTAAATTCTTAAAGACATAACCTGTGGCAGTGCAAAATTTCCCCATATCTCACTGCCAGCTGCATGATGTCCCAATAAAGCCTCTGAAGAGGGGGTTAATCAAGTCTTCTCTGCCAAGACCAAAAATAGAACAAATTGCAGGGAAATGCTGCCAAACAGATCAACAAATTAAAAAATGAGGTCATAGACTGACATTATGGAAGTGGGGGTGAGGCATCTGTCTGACAAGAACCAAAGCATCATTCACAGGATGGACACGATAAACTGAGCAATAAGTCAGAAACATTCCTCTTTGGAGAAAGAGGGCATGGTCGTTCCCCAGCAGGCTATTTCTCAAGTTAAGACAAGATAGGTTTTATTTCAGCTCATACCTGATTCAGTTATAGTAATTACCAAAGATATAAGCAGACATTCAAACAGCATTCAAAATCATTTTGTAAGTGAACCATTTTTGGGGCAGGTCTGGAGACAAGACTAAGATAGCCGCAGGTATAGTTTGCTCTGCTCTGTATTAACCCCCAATGAAGGGATTACCCAGCTCCCAACACCGGTGGCAGCAGCTCTAAACACTGTGCAGTGCAACATCCAATGCACAGGAGGTCCTCTGCAACCGTTCAGGCAACATTGCCGTACAACTCTATAGGATGCAGAGCTATAAATAACCTGTTTCATTTTAGGAACCCCTGTCCTAACACATCTGAATACATCCTGATACATCTCCTATCAAGAAGAGTATATTACCATCTTCATTTGACTACTTTCATATATGTGACCAGCCCTTCTATATCAGAACCTATATCACAGCCACATCACAAATCTTGACCTTGCATGCCCCTCCCCTAGAATAGAAAGGTATGTATGTTATTCTAAATAATTACTGCAGCTCCTAGTTTGGGAGCTGCTGGTCAAGACAGATTTAGAGGATTATGCTATCTAGACTCCTACAACCACTATAATGACTTGCACTGCAGTCCCAGCTCAACTCTCCAAAAATACCACCCAGGAACAGGAGCATGAAGTTCACCTGGGCCTCTTACAAAGCAGGAGACGGCATGGACTGTAACAATGGGCAAAAAAAGGGGCAAAAGCTGATGCTACATAATGAATTGGTGGCTTCTCCACTTTTGGGCCAAGTAATTAATGACTCAATTCTTTTCAAAACTTACTTGCACTGTATCTTGCCATATCGCACAAAATTAAAGAGACAAGCCCCATAATTCCAGAGTAATTATGCAAATAACTCTCTATACACACAGACTATATACACACATACTAAATACAAGAATTCAGCTGAAACACTAAAAATTTACAAGAGGCAATTCAATGAAATTAGAATAGTTAACAAACATGATAGAAATGCTTCACAAGTGACTATAGACTTATGTGAAGAAAAACCTTCTGCAAGCCACCTCAAGCTTTCGAAGTATGTGCGTCAGACAGATTTTTGTCCACAAAGACAACTTTGTTTCATTAAGGTCTGTCTTACACTTAACGAACATTATTCCATACTTAAAATTCAACAGCTATTAACAGGTCGCTGGAGGGAGGCACTGGACCATTCAAAATCACCACATTAAGAAAAAATAATTTATTTTGCTTACAAAATAATCTCAAGCAAATTTTCACATACCTTTACAAAACTCATACGGAGAGTGCACATCTTAGTAAGCTCATACACTGTCTCAAAGCCATGGTTCACTGACTGAGCCAAAAGCTGAGCAAACTCTTGATTATTGAAAATCTTCAAACTGCAGCCACTGGGGATTTTGCAGACCGTGGTGGGATGGAACCCGTGATGGTAGTTGCAGTTCCGACTTTGCACAAAAATACTGCTGTCGCTAAGACATTCAGCATACACTTCCCCACCAACATAATAGAGATGAACACCTGGGAGGAGAAGGTTGACATAAGGAGATTAGACAAATTCACACCGTGTATCTATTTTTCATGCTCTATCTCCACAGAGATATGTTTCTGCTTAAAGAGATAAACATTACTGCATATCAGACCATCACTTGTCTGTCTTCAAACTTGATTTTTACTTTCCTGTTTCATCAGTAGGTGATTTGAAAGGAGGATTTGTATGTATGTATATATATATAAGGGAAATCGGTAATTCCTGCATTTTAACACATATATTCAACAACAATAAACTAGCAAGCACTGCAGTAGTTTTGATGTAGTACGTCAGATGGCTTGACCACTTGAACTTTCTCTCATTATATTTATGTAAAACACTAATTGGGAATGCAAGAGGAGAGAGCAGAAACCTACTGCATAATTTGTAGATACTAAAGCCGCCCCAAGCTGGATTCTCTGGAAAAGTCCTGAATGCTATTTTGGGTAGCATGAGTTTCTTCAGCTCGCTTTAATTCCAGAAAGCTGGAAAAAGAAAATGGCCTATATATGCCTCAAATGTATCTGTCAAATGAGGGTACACACCGATTTTTTAGTCCTTTCCCCTTCTACTGCCTGCTCCCTCACCTGCCACTGATGGCAGCAAGCCCCAGAAGAGCGACATACAGGGAACCTTTGAGGAGATTTGCTGTCACTAGGACTCAATTCCAAAGGCTTTGAGAAAACAAGAAAATTTGCCTTTTGTGTTTAAAAATAGATCATTTGCTGTTTAAACCTTTCACCTCCCACAATGTCACGAGTCAGAGAAGTGAACACACAGAATTTAAAAACTAAACCAGTCAGAAAGCCTTGACTGTGCTCTGTCATGTAAGATTTTGCCACTGACTATGCATGTACCTGTGTGGGTACATATTTACTCCCACCTGATCTGCAAAAACGTTTATGGCTATGTCTTCATGTTTGGGATTTACTCCTCTTTCCTCAAAGACTAACAGTTCTACATCATCATTAGTTGTACACATCTACTTATTCAACAGCATCCTTGTCCCTTCCACGCTCTGCTTCGGTACCTACGCAGTTAAGTGTTTCAGCAGAACTCTGCTTGCAGCTGGGTTACTTTTAACAGGAAAATGAATGAGGTGTTAAATAAATATCCTGATACTTGGTAAGATGGATGGGGAGGAAAAGAAGGAAGAAGTATTAGGACTTGAGTGGCACAGCACAGGTGTCGTGTACTGCTGAGAGCTGCACAAGTCCTCATGTAGAGAAAAGCTCTCCAGACGAAGGGCTCAAACTTGAAGACCTGACTGTTCTCTTCAATTTCAATTCTTTTCTCCTCTGAGGAGGAGGAAGATACTTCATTAATTGGCACATACAACATACACCCCACTGCTTGGGCATGCTAAACCCTCAACTGTCTCAGAAAATTTAGAGTTTACTAATAATGTAAACACCTAAAAAGTTTGTCTGGCAGGAATGAGTCAGTTTTGCCTGTCATTTGCATTATAGGTGAGTTCTCAGAAGAGAGGACTGTATTAAGTCAGACATAAACCAGAAGCTTTTTCTCTTTTGCCGGACACTATCACAGCCATGGAAGAGAAGCACAAAATTCCCACTGAAAGAATCACCAGCCTGTGAAAAATGCATTTGGAAAAACTGTTTTAGCAGGTTGTCTCTCTAAACACATGTTAGGATAGCTAATTTATGTTGGAACTAAGGCTAGCTAAAAATTTGGTGCCAAGAACTATAATTTGGATTTCCATATACACCAATAATCAAGATAAATCAAAACATTTCATTAGACAAACTGTCTTAAGCTCTCATTGTAATTAAGATTATGATAGCCTTTGGGAAATTAAAAAATGCTTAAGGGTAAAAGCTTCCTGCAATTACACACCAGGTAAGAACAATACTTTGCTTACAAGAACCTGGCCAGAAAATTATGTATTTACCAACACAAGCACTTATCCCATGTACTTGGGAAGACCAGCCTGCTCTTGAGGCAAGTGGCCCAGGTTGTCATGTCAAGGGGAAACGACCCCCACCCCCGCCCCCAGCCCCAAAAAATGGATGCAGAGATCCAAAACTCACCTTTGCCAATATGCCGCCTAGTGTTCTCAATGGTGGAGTTGCGGTTAACGTTCGAGAGCAGCCCCAGGCAAAACCTGTTCTTGTTGTTTGAAGGATCAGTGAAGCCATCCACCAGGACGCTGGTGGAAGAAGCGTGGAATGCCTCCCCGACGCGATTATTCAGCTCATAGTACACGATGGAGCACCAATGCTTCGGCTCTTCGTAAGCGACCGCCTGAACATCTGTAAAGCAACAATGGAAACGTTACAGTCTAACGGCGCTGGAATACAGGCTCGAGATGTAAAGATTCATAAACCTGCAGATTTTGGCTGAAGATCACTGAGAGATGAGCTGGATAAGCAATTGCAGATAAAGGAAGGCTCTTCTATCTTCAGTTATTTTTGAACTTTTCATAGCTACAGACATACAACAGAGTAATTTCACCTCAACTTTACTTGCACAAGACTCACAAGAGACAAAGGTTGGCACTAGGTATCAACAGAAAAGTGCAGGAAGCTCCTGGACACACACCAAGCAGTGCCCCAATATTCCTGCCACATTTTCTACAACACGCTATAGTGCGGGCCCAGACAGCAGAGAAACGCTACAATTACATAGCTCAGATTTCTTTCCAATTTAGTAAAGGAACTTCTACTTCAGTTCATTTTACACAGCTACCAAATTACAAGTCACCTCTATGCTTACTGCAAAATTGTATAGTGAGAGGGAGAAACAGCATCACGCAATTGCACAAGAGACCATTTGTAACTTTGGGTATGAAGAAGTATAGCAAGGAGCTTAAATATACAGTCGGCAGATCAATCTTTTGGCATTCAGGGCGTGCACAAATCTTTCTCCTGGGCTTCTTGGGGGAAGGGTAGGAGACTTCAAAAACTAAGAGAGATTGACATCTGTCTGCAGAACATGCATGAAGCACATCTTCAATATGAATAGATACTGCTTGGGATTGGAAGCTGAACAAGGGCATAACGCGCAGGATCCTAACAATTACACTGGGCTGAACAGCAGATGAAATGGAGGAAGAAACTATTTAATGAGAACCTTTTATTCATCAGGTGCTACCAAATGCAAAATCTGCAACTGTTCATCACGAAAAGAATTACTTGTTGAGTAATAGCAAGGATTTCTCAGAATGTGGTTTTCCAGACTCTGGTAACAAGAAGCTCCTCAGCAGCTCCTAACTGAAGCTGGGAATTGTGCAGAATGCCGACAGGAAATTCCTGGTTCACGACTTTCACCCATCAAGCTCTAGAAACACACGGAAGTCTTGAGGTAACACTTGTGACTGTGCACAGGGGACAATTTCTCCAGATGATACCGAAGGTCTTTACCAAAAAGAGTTTCTGAGTGGGTGTCCAACAGCAGCATAGGCTTCCTCAGATATCTCCACCCAGCGAGCATTCTTTCAAGTGCCAAATACAGCTACAAATTATTAAACTGCCTCCAAATAAAAGGAGGCTAGTGAAGGGATGTGGTTGCTTTATGTGGTTTCTTTCAAATGAAGGAGACTATTTCATTGCTAAGCCTAGCACAGTTCGACTTGCTGCTAAGATACCAACTCTGCAGATTAAAGCTCCAACTACAGGTCAAAGTGCTAAAATGAAAATCAGACCGGTATTATGGGAAAACTTGTTTCTCTGGCCAGAGGTTTTCTTCTCACAGCCCCAAGTCTTTACTGAAATCAGCCAACTAAGACCAGTGTTCTTATTTTCCTGTGCTCACAGATCATACCGCTATGAGTTTTCTGACACGTGCAAAACAAAACCCATAAAGTCTCCCAAACAAGCAGTACACAGCAGATACAAAAGGCAGCAAATAATCAAGAGCAGGCTAATACATCCTATATCACTGTGCAAAACTTCTGAGCATGGTGTCTACTGCTGACCAATAACTTGCTTAAAACACCGGTACAAAGGAGCTTATCTTTCCTGATACCCTAGTGTTTTCTATCCTTTCACGTCACTGTAAAAAAAACAGTAAAAAAAAAATAAAAATCAGTCACTAATTATTAGTAAGAGGTTACTACACTTTTAATTCCCATGAAGATGCCAGCAATTATCAAAGCTGCAGCTTTGCCCCAGTTCTCAAAGTCAGGAAGAAATCTTGCCAGCTGGCCATTCTTACAGAATGAATCATATCTCTCTCACACAGATTTCACACTAACTTCCTTACATTTGCTTTAAGTCATGCAGAGCAGGTGCGTTTAGTCTCTCTATTCCCAGCATGGGCCAACAATGGAAATTACCCAACTTCATTGACAGGATGCAGCTTGTTAAATCAAATCTCCCAAGACTAACAAATCACCATGAAGAACATGCTCCTAAAAAGTTTGCAACAAGAATGCTGCAGTAAGTTCACTGTAAAAACTCTTCTTTTACAACGTGCAGCAGATTTTTTTTTTAAATTAGTGCAATTACAGCATACATATACGAATAATAAACATGTGAAGGCACACAGGAGTAAGGTATCTTTCCCGACCCCCCCCCCCTTAAATGAAGGGACAGAGATGAAAATCCATTGTACTAAACTACTAGGAGGGAAAAATACTAATAGACACAATTTTTATTTTGAAATGGTTGAATGTTAAAAAGCAAGAAGAAAACCCTTTTGTCTTTATCAACTGTCATGTAATAGAGGAATCCTACAGTACTCGTGTATTTTGGGAGAGGGACAAACATGCAAAGGTCTGCAGTTAGGCATAAACATACTTTGGGCCAGCAAGGACTATACATACACACAGAGTGTACTGGATCAGCGAAAAGCGGAAATGCTACAGATGGTGTTTATCACATGCAAAACTCATTCCACACAGAGAGTAAATAGGTTAACACAAAAGCTATCCAAATTGTTCTAAGAGGGCAAATATAATTCCTGAAACCAGACATTAAGCTTAGCAACAAAACAAGTACCAGAAAAAAAAACCCCAAACAATCAAACAACAGTTAAATTGTTCATATGCTTGTGATCTTGATAATCATCCCAGCACAGCATCCAGCTTGCTGCTCTTTCTTGGTATGGGTCACAACTGTGTAAGCTTATGTGTTCTCTAAAGGGGCTATTTCTCACAATGTGATGAATGCACTAAATCCTTTAACTCAGCAGTCACAGCTGGCTGCAAAGGCTTTAAAAAGTAATGTGTAAAGAGATGTCTGTGTCAGTACATAAAGCAATAGGGTTTTTTTTTAAACACAGATTTTAAAGTCTGTAGCAATGCCACTCCTCAGGCAGACAGTTCTGAATTCTGAACCAAGTGCTGTCACTGCATGGCTCAAAGATGGAACAAAAATGGGGAGACAGGGTGGAACAACACAAAATACAAAAAAAAACCCCTGGCCCTTATGACCAGGAGAAGGGTAAATTATTAAAAGCAGAGCATACTCTTTAAGGACTGAAATTTAGAATTCAGGACAAAAACATAGACAGCTTTATGAGATGCACTGTCTCAGAGGAAAAAATACAGATACTGCAGTTGCCCATGTAAAAAGTCTCTGGGCGTTTACATAACTGACAGTATTAGCTTCCATCCTCTGATCAAGTCTTTGCTTTGAGAGCTATACTTGATCATATCTACTGTCATCCACAATTCAGTAGGCTTTATATAGCATTAACTGCATTGTTCCAATAAATCAATGTAATTATAAGAGAGAAAGAGATTCCTTTCCTTGCACGCATGTAATTTCAGCATCGCACACAGAAACGTGCAGCATCATAGGAATTGTTTCTGTCTGGTGATTAGTGGAAGTTCCAGATACAAAGCATAAAATGACTTTGGTCGTTGAGTTGGTTGGGAGTAAGAAAGTAATAAACCCCATACATTTTACAGAGTCATGTGATAGCTTCTTGTCCTAAATACATATTTACATTTATAAACTTTATCTCCAGATTTACTATTTCATCCCTTACAACAACAGAAAAAAATTACATGGCTGTTTTTTTTTCCTTTTCTACAGCTAACAATTTCCATAAACAACATACATCCAGAACTAAAACTCAATTATTAAAAGTAAGTTCTGAAAGTTCTTTACTCTTAATAAGCAAAGCAGAAGTCGAGAAGGAAGGGTTTTTACCTCCTCTGTGTATGTCAGGGGGAATTGTGGGTGCCATCATGTTGGTATCCATTGGCTGGGAGGTATCGTGCGTCATCTGATCTTCTGGAGGCAGGTAAGCAGGAGGGGGAGTATCAGCTAAATATAGAAAAGGCAGAGATACACGAGTCCTTTCTTCTCTTTAAAGTATATATACATACTCACATAAACAGTTTTAGCCTAGAAATGCTTCCAGCCTGACTCAGCTATAAACTTCCACCCACCAGAAATCTGAGAAAGCAATCATGGACCTTGAATCAGGAAAGCAAAGAATTACTGTGCATATTAAGCACAACTGCAATAAAACCAAGTCACTTCCCAGCCATCAAGCCACAAAAGAAAGCTCAGCTATGTTTCCAGCCCATGTTTTTTGGAAGTTGAAAGTGCCATATAGACATTAAGGCACAAAGAGGTCTCAGGACCAGGCCAGAAGTAGATATCGGATACGGTAAATGCGAACAGAAGTTGGAGCAGAAAACTTTCAGTTCGAACTTTTCTGTTTCCAACATGATTCTACGAGCAAAGTATGCAAACATCCCAGATATATCCAGGATCTTATTATTGTCATTGCGAACTATTAGCTCTATTTCCCTAAATTGGGAACAGTAGAAAGTGTTCAGGAGCCCAAATTCTACAGAAGTAGCCATCTGGGTCTGGAAATCATCTGTCAGTGTCTCTTACTGGCTGTACTGCCCCATTCAGGATTGAATCACTAGCATAAAGCTAGCCCGTGCACAATGACTGTACTCACTAAAACACTGCTTTCAGCCCTGTTTGAAGCATCCCAGCCAGGTACTCGCGTTGTCCTTCAGCTGCCTACTTCACTTCTGGGAAAGCTTCCCAAACGGCTTCTTAGAAGCTGCAGGAAGTTGCCAATCTCACCATTTCCCAATACACCAGAGGATGCTCTCCTCCAAAGCAATTGCACAGAGGTACATGCAGAAAAGAGAAACCCATGCCTGATCCCTAGAAGCTTTCGCTGCAAAAGCTGAGATTAGATTACCGCTGTACTATCTCTGGTGAACATGGCTGCTGCTCATCCCACATTTACTTCCGTTACTGAGAGCATGGATTGCAAACTACCACAGCAAATAATCACAGGGACCTCCAAAACCCTGAAAGCCAAACTAGCATCAACAAGAGGCAGGAGAATCATACCACTGCTTTGTAAGTTTTGTTGGTTTTTTTTGTTTTGGTTTTGTTTGGTTTTTTTTTTTTTGTGGTTGGTTTTTTTGGGTTTTTTTTGTTTTTGTTTTGTTTTGTTTTTTTAAAGAAAACACATGTTAATTAAATCTATTAACTGCTTATTGTCTAGGAGATACTCTGTTGAGAGCTTTACATCTAATGCTGGCAGGTACCTTGCTAATTCCCTTACTTGGATACCCTCAGTTGGACGAGAGCAGCAGAGGAAGACAAAGATGACAACAGGACTGCATTAAAAGCTTAACAGTCTGCACTGGAGTTTAAATCTCGTGTTTTACTAAGCCTTAAGTGTTCGTGTGTGTGCAAACGTGATGTTAGTGATGCATAGATAGATGCCAAGATTGTAAGGCCACAGGCAACAAATTAGCCAGTATCTAGAAAGTTTTCAAGATCTCTGGATAACTGCTTTGCTCCTTTTTTTGTATTTTCCAAAAGTCAGCCTCTTTCCCCATTAGTGCAAGACAGACAACTGTCCAGAGCTAAGCATCAAGGACATCAGTATCTTGACCTCTCTTCTAATTCAATTTCTTCACTGCAGCTGCTGACTTGTCTTTATGGGCATGTGGACAGAACAGACCCCCAAAGATCAAGTGAACTTCCATAAGCCAGTGTTCAGGAAGACCTTGTTAGAGAAGCCTTTATCTCTGCTGGAAGAGCCCCAACCACACTAATCATAATTTAAAAAAAAAAAAAAAAAAGGAAGGAAAGACAGCTGGTTTTGCGGCAACTTTTCACATTTTTTTAGAAAAGCCAGTACAAACTCTTTCCTTCCCTCCTGCCTCTGCAAATTCAGTAGTCTTCACTCACAAGAGAAAAATTTTAAAGAGAAATAACTATCAGCAGCAGAAATCTATGGATGTTAATTTCACGTAATAGGAAACACATTTTTACAAGTCTGCCGCTTCGTTTACACATGCCCTTCCCTCAGCTCAGGAAGAAAACATGCAAACAGAACATCAGTAAGCATTTGTATGGAGTCCCTCTCCTAGCATTTAGATCAAGAAATCTGTCACAGACTGCTTCTGCAGTATTTTTATCCATCCACATGAAAAGACCAAAAAACAGACAGCTTCACAGAATTTTCTACGGACATCAGTCAACAAAGAAAGGTTGTTGCTTCTTTGACTTTAGGAAGTAACAGCCTGAAGATTTCTTTTCAGGGCCTGTTTTTCCATTGAAGTATATTTGTTTCTTGAAATTACATCATTATGTGAAGAAATTTTATCAAGTAGCAATAGCATGATCCCCTTGAGAAATATCCTTCTTCTGCAGAACTAAAGCCTTGTGCTGAATTTATGACAATCTCTTTCCTAAGCAAGAATGATCTGTAGCATTACGCTTCTTGTGCATTAAACACTATGCTTTGTGGACTAAACTGTTGAACTGGTCCCCAAAACATTTTGAATCCCTCCCCCCGCCCCAGAAGACTTTTACTGTAATGTTTTAACTGCGTTTGAGAGAGGCATAATATTAAAACCCTCAATATTATTACTATACAAAGCGATTACATAGTCTTTATTACCTTACATCTCTCAGCTCACTGTTGAACACAAGTGTTGGTTGATAATTTGATATTACTAAGCAAAAAAATCATGACACGAGTGATGTCCCACCACCTTCTCCCTCCCGAAGAGAAACCAAAGTTGACTGTACCTGGTATCTGGAAAGGACTTCCCGGGTCTGAGCTGGCTGGAGAATGCGGGTAGGTGCTACTGCTGCTTCCAGGTGAGTTTGGATAGCTGCTGTTGGGCGAGTGGGGGAACGGGTGACTATTGGGTTGCTGAAAAGAGTCCGGGAAAGTAGCATTGTGTGGCATGTGGGGCTCGTTTTGTCCCAGGTTGCGGAATTGGGCCAAGAGGCTGTGCTGAGGGTTGTACTCGCTGTGCCTTGGAACCAGCACCGGAGGAAGGACTGGAAAGGGAGAAAGAGGGAAAAGCCACAGCATTAGAAACTCAGTTCTGAAGGACTAGTCTATACGGGGGAAAAAAACCCACATTCTTCCTCCCCTAGGGCATATTCACATCTGTCTTAAAAACAAGGCAGTCAAATCTAGGAGCGCATGTCTAAGCAAGAACTCTTTTCCTTATATCCGGTTACTGCATAGCTTGAATTCATAGCGTTCGTGCTAGCTACCTGGTTCGCCAGATGGGAGCTTGTTTTCACAGAGGGCCAGTGAAGAAGAGCCAAGAACAAACCGCAATTCTGTGTTCTAGTTTTATTCGCACAAAGAAATGCTGGGAAGTAAGCGCGTTACAATGCTGACATGCAGTTCATTTCGCTGCACTTGTGATCCTGCTAATCACGTAATGGCCTGTAACCCAAAACCTTGCTAATAAGGAGAGATATTTTTTTCTGAAGACAATACTAATACTAATAGGCCTTGAACTCAGTCTGGTCCCAACAGCTGTAATTTTATTTTTAACCTGGACTATGTCCTTACAAGTTAGTATTAAAACAGTTATTAACTCTTCAAGTCAGTTTACAAAATGTGCAATTTAAACAAAATTATGTAGTTCAAAAAAACCAACCGAGCAGCAATTGAGCTCCATCAATATGCTACTATGGGATCAGAGAAACACACATCAGAAACTACTAGTCTCACCACACTCCCAAGGCCTCCTCACCAGTGGGGAAACAAAGGTCTCTTTTTAACTGGGAATATGAACACGATACCAGATACACTAAGATAAAAGAATCAGCTCTTTCTCCAGTGCCTCAGCTTCTATCTTTGAATGCCTCACAGCAAAGTCCAAGCTACTCAAATGATTAAAAGCTAGTCTTGTTATAGATTGAGATTTTTGGATGACGGGCGGAGAGGCAAGGGCAGGGGGAGGGAGATCCGTGCACAAAAGTAGTGGAAGTGAAATAAAAGTTATTCCTCTCCACATCTGCCCCCCTTCAGCACCTCCATTTCCCAGCTCCATGGCCGAGCAGGACTGGAAGAAATCCCCCTGGATTGCCTGCCTTCAAGGGAGGGTGCCAAAAACCCCACAAAAACCAGCGAAAGCAAGCCAGGCTATCACCCCCTCTCCCCGAGACTCCTGCCCTGTCTCCAAGACCTGGTGGGCACACAGAAGAGGAGCAGGAGCATGTATACGTGACAAGCCTATACAGACATAACTATCACTCAGATTAAGAAAGGTGTTTCGGAGACGGCTGCTTCACCAAAAGGCTGAATTACAAACTAATTGCAAAAAAAAAACCCAAAACTTCTTGCCAAGACAAACAGATTCTTCCAAGACACTGGGGCATCTTTACTCGTCCAGCACTTTGCCTATACAGAAGCATTCAGATACTTACCTGAGTCCTGGAGTCCGACAGTACCAGGACACCGCTCGACGCATAGACCAGGCCTGAGGTCTAGGTCCATGTTTAAAACGGATACAAAAGGATGCCACATGCAAAACTCTCTCTATTCCTAAACCAAGTCACAGATTAACTAAACCAATCCCCCCCCCCCCCAAAAAAAAAGAACACCAAAAAAACCACAAAACAAACAAAAAACCCAGGTTTCCCTTGCTCTTTTTTTTGGCATATGCCTAAGAGAGAAATTAAGCCACCAGATTTTTGCCCGCTAGTGGCATGAATGAATGAAAAGTTTCATCCCAGAAATCTTCACTGAACATACACTGAAAAAACATACCCTCACTACTGAAATTAAGGCTGTCAGAGTCAGAAGCAGGTTTTGAAGATTTAATCTGATGTCTCACTTTTAGAGCAGCTTCACTGAGATCCCAACAGATCTCAAATATTTGAGCTTCACTGAGATTCAAACAGATCTCAAATATTTGAGGCAGATGTCACCCCTAAAGTAGATTTGTTTAGATGTGAAAATTTTAACCAGCTCCACTTTACAAGGAATATACAAAGTTCCTAATCATGGCACTTTCTGAAACAAAACACATCCATCTGCCATTCTATGGAAGTTCTCAATTGCAGAACACCCCAAGAGAAGCTGCATCTCCTTCAGCTGTGCAGACCGTCCCTTGCCCCTAATGCAACCATTCTCACACATCACTGGAAAAAGCCATTAAAAAAAAGTTACTCAACATTCAGGTTGACATCACAAATCTCCTCATTCACAACACAGCAAATGTCAAACCCAATCTCTCTGAATATTAGGATCGCTCAGAATTAAGCTTGATCTGTTACATCTAGCAGTCCTTTTGCAGTGAGGTCAAGCACTATTTAATTGTCATAGACAACATTTGCTGGGCTAATAAATTACCAGTGAAAAAAGTAACAATGAGATCATGTGTTAAAAAGTATTTTCCCTTTCCTGTCTTTATGATTCTTCCTTACTTTTCCGAGCATTAAAAACACAGCTTTCCTATCTCTTCCCTTCCTTCAGATGAAGGTCAAACCATTAACTTTTCTGAAGCTGATTCGTGCAGAAAGTACATCACCTACCTTTCCCATCCCCTACCTCACATTAAACAATGCCACACATGACATCACAGGAAGCCACACAATTTACAGCATTTTAAAATAGCAGGAGAACAGGATATTTTCTGTATGTTTTCTGTAATTAAAATAAAGCAGTGCCAGATTTTCCCAAGGTATATATGCATGTTTTCTCCTGTTGGGCAGAACCACTGGTGAAGTTCAGAAGGACTCGAAATAAGAAAAAGTCTCCTCTTCCCAGCTCTCCCTCACGCAAACCTACACTTTTTATCTAACCATTTCAACCTCAAATTATTAAATGCCAACTTCTTCAAACACACATGGAAAAGGGGGAAGGGGGAAAAGAATACAACCGGTATTGACACAGCACAAATAGTCTCAAAAATATCATTGCTGAATTTACTTTGAGTGCTGCCCCTAATTCACATCCTCCCTGCATACGTACAACCTTAAATGAGGAGGAAAAGCCCTGAAAGGCCACGTCAGGTGGGACAGAGACTACAGCGCTCCAATTAGTCCAACTCCAAGACAGTCACTCACTGCCATAACCTGATCTCTCTGCAGCTCATGGGCTTTTTTGCAGGCTAGCTGCTCCTACCAGAGTCACGGAGGAGTTAATCTGAATGCTGTTCACCCAGGAGTGAAGACGTGGGCAGGGACCGGGCCCTCTGCAAGCATGGAAGGATGCCAGCAGTTCAAAACGTAAAAGGGGATGCATACCCTTCTTGCTCCCCTCGCCCCTGTGTAAGGCGCTGAGCTTCTGGTCAGGTTGCAGACCTCAACCATATGAAATAACAAATTACTGAGGCTCAGTACAGCAGGGGAGGAGGCTGATCTCTGTTGCAGCTGCCAGCTCCAGGAAGAGGTATAATTGAAGGGGAGAAAGCATGAGAGAGTTATTCTGTGCTAAGTCAGCACACCTGTTGCTATAAAATAATGAAGCAGCGCACATCTTTGCTGTGCGGATCTCCGCAGGACACTGCTCTAACAGTTTGCAGACAGAATTTCTCCCTTCCTCTTTACCTTCTTCAGCAGAAGGGAACATAGATACAAAAAAATACGATTTTTTTTAAAATTATCTTTGTTTCTATTCAGTAGGGATGCATATATTTAAAGGAAACATACTATTAAATACACTGTTGTCTTAAAAAGCTACTGCAACAGATTTGCAAATTCAACATCATTAAAATGGTTAAAACCAGTTAATGGAGTAGAACCACAAGTCATCCGACAGCTTGATTTCTGTACTTTCTCAAACACCAGATTAAAAGGTTTTATGGGCTATATTGTGGCTAAATTTTGCTCCAAGGTTTTGTGTCAATGTGGACCTGGAGTTGAGAGTTAATACATGACTACTAGCAGCAATGCTACTAGTAATGGTTGAAGAGGAAGATGAACCACCTGGAAGCCAGGCTGGGTATGTTTGTGGAACTATAGCTAAGAAGAGATCCTGTATCTGTCAAGACAGCCTGGGAATTGGGTAGCTTGTTTTTACCATGCAAATAATACCCAGAGTATGCCCGCACCAAACAAGTGGAGCTGTATTAAAGAAATTACAGCCACAAGGCAATTTCACCTACAGGGCTATTTCATCTAAGAGCCAAGAATGCCAAAAATATAGAAGATAGACCAAAGACAACCTGGCTGTTCAGATAAATGTTCCAACTAACCACACCAAGAAAGAAATGCTTTTATGAAAATGTAATGGTGGCCTTTGAAGAAAGCTACTGATCTCTACTCTTTGTATCTCCAGCATGTCATCTGGTTCTTCAGAAAACTAACAGGTGTGCTGTCCTAGAGTAAAGATTTTCTTGGTTTTCTTTTTTGTTCTATTTTCACATTCCAGAGATAATGATTTTAGCAAACATAGAGAGTCTTCAATTTATGAATATAACTTCTTTTTTTTTTTTAAGTTTCTCTATTAAAAAAAAAACCCTAATCCAAGCCAAAGGACCTGCTGTACTTTCAAAATAGCTTATTTTCTATCCAGATGGGTTTCGGTTATCTTACACAAGCCCAGATGACAGCTAGTTTCCTGCAAGGGCTCATTTTTTTTTTCCCCCTTTGCATGTTACATGAAGATTTGGGCAGGTATCTCTCTTGCCATGTCTGGAAATTGAAAGACGAAGTAATGAAATACAAGAAGGGGCCACATATAAGAAAGCAGACTTTGATCATCTTTCCTTGCCAAAGCAGACTCTACTTCTCTGAGCTTTATAGAATTAAAAAAAAAAAAAAAAAAAAAGGATGAGCAATTGCTGCTGCACTTTCTGCTCTTAAAAATCATGATGACTTGGTCAACATATGTTCTGTAGAAGGTGTAGAAGGGTTTGTACAGGCTTATACCACAACAGGGCCCTCAGCCCTAATGAAGACCTGAGGGCACCATCATTAGACAGTGTGCTTTAATTTCCAAGCATCATATAGCTGTATTTTCATACGAATTTATGCAAAGCCACTTATGTTTTACTAGAAAAACAGAACTGCAGGTTGGGAAGGAGGGAAATCCTCACACACCAGTTCATGCTATCTGGAAATGGGTATGAAAACATGGGGCAGGGGGAGGAACTTGCGGCTTGTACTCCACGCTCTACAGAGAAAATCCTGTAAAGATGAAGTTGTAAGAAAAACGAAGAGTCAGGAGAAGGAAAAAACCAAACACACCAAAAAAAAAACCCAAAAAACAACCAGAACACAGCAACAGTGTTAAACTAACAAACTTCAACCCTCCTAAAGACTCCTAGCTTAATTTCCTGCCTTTGAGGCCACAGCAGCTGAAGTTGGCTGCAGCATCCTGGTGAGCAGTCCAGTCCCACGGTGGGAACAGAGCAGGTACCAACGTATGCTCAGCTGAACATGCTTAGTTTTGCTTGCTGTCCGTAGCGTTAGAGAGTCACTGAAGCATGCTGACTGAAAGGTCTTGCCAAGATTTTGCTTGTAAACAATAAAACACCAAGTAGAAAGAAAAGTTTTAATGTCATTAGGTTTTCCTGTGTTGCCGAAAACAAGACCTGGCAAAACTGAATATTCTTTGACCAGAGGACAAGTTCTCACATACAAAGACACTTACATGTCTACACTTAGGATAGAGGTTACTCTTGGTTAAAAAAAAAAAATTAATAGTGTTGTGGCAAAAGCAACCTCTGAGGATCTAGCTACTTTATGTTGTTCCAATACCACCTGGCTTGAGCAACGCTGTGCTACTGGCTGTGGTAGCACAACTTTGCTTTACTGTTCTCTCAAAAGCAGAAATGCCATCCTTTCAGACTTTTGCTCCAAACCTATGTTCTAGTAATTGCAAGTGAAAAGGCTCAATAATAGCTATTCAGCAGCCTGTTTTGGGTGACAGACAGACAAAGATGCCAGACTTTCTATTCCTGGAGAAAGCTGAGCACTGTCTTGTTTTCTCAACTCTTAACTTTATTTTCCAGTTTCAGTAGACCCCACAGCTTGATTTGTCATTTTACATAGTTACAACTGAAGTCTGTATTTAAAAAAAAAAAAAAAGGCAAAACAGTTGTTGCCTTACTTTACTTTTACATCAGACATCTGGTCTAAATGCATTTGGCAAGTAATATTAGTACATTTCCTGCATTACAATATTCAGCTAACATTAGATTTTATTTGCGGATGCTCTGATAAGCTAACATTTTGATTAAACTGACATTTGTCAAGGCCAATTTCAGAATTTAGTACTAATCGTATGCACATTAGTGAAGGAGTTCTTGAAAGCGGATTTGGGGGAGAAGCAGTCCTGATGCAGGAGGAAGTTACAGTGTGATAGTGTATATTAACTCAGACATTTACACAACCCAGAGTTCAAATTACCTGTACAAAAGCCACAGTCACCATCCTACTGAGTAGGTTAAAACTTGGAAGTCTGGTCTTTTAAGTCAGAAGAAACATCTGAATCTGGTTAATTTTAAAGAAAGAAAAAAAAGGACACAAACATATCTTCTTGACAGCTTTTATCCCTTATTGCAGCTCATTTTTCTGACACGTGGTGAGGTTAGACAAGGGAAACCCTGCTGTTAGACCATTCCCTCCTCTCTGCCTCCCTATTTCAATTCCTCTCCCCCGGGTCGGTTCTGGTGGGGAATTTTAGAACCAAATTCCACAAAATGGAAGCGAAGAACGTTTTATACTAGTTGCCAAGCAAACTGACAGTTGCTTGCTATTTTGGGGAACCATCCGATAATTGTGCCCACCTGTTGTAGCACACTATTTTTAAAGTTACACCCAACAGCAGCATTACACAGCGATACAGCAAAACTTCTCAGCGACGACATTCTCTGCTCCCTCAGCCCCAGCCTGCAGAGGTGCAGAAATCCTGCTACAGAAATCAGGCAGGCACAAGGATTTTTCTAACTTGGTTCTACCTATTAACTCCAAAGGGATGCATCGGTTTTCCCCTCCCTTACATCCCCCGAAGCAGCTTCCCTTTTGCCCTCGCTGCCCTGGCCCCTCTCCCCTTCCCTTCGACGCCTGGCGCTGCCAGCGTTATCCTCGGCCAGGCCTGGTGCTGTGGGAGTCGCGCAGGCAGCTGCTCCGCCGGGCTCTCTCCGGCTGGGGCCATCAAAGCTCTCCCATCTGGCCAGAAACCGCGCTGACGACCCCCGTTCTCCCAGGGGCTGGGGGGTGAGAGCCACCAAGCAAGCCCCGGGACCCCAAAAAACTCAGCCAGGCAAGCTCGCGGTCCCAAAGGGACTCGCCGTTTACTCCCAACTTTTCTCTTCTGGCTCCGAATTTGACCCGGGCAGACTCGCGGCACCTGCCAGTTTGACGGTCCCAGGAGCTGCGTTTGAACCCTGCCACTTGCCGAAAGCGGCATTAGCGATCCAACAGGCGACCCGCCGCAACAGGCTGCGTCAGGTTTGAAGAGCAGGGGGAGGATGCCGTGACGGGTTTTTAGAGATCCTCTCCTCAATCTACCCTGACTAGAAACAGTTTGGGAATATTAATTTTATATGTAGTGATCCTAGGCCAGTTGAGGACGTGGGGATGACTAACTGACCCATTTCATTCTTCTGTAAAGTACCTAGAGAGAGCTCACGAGCTCACAAGCATGACCAGACGAATACACACAACCAATCTGTGTGATTTCAAATGGCATTAAAAAGCTCCTTTAAACATGCCTTATTTTTCTTTCACTGAGGACCAGAGCTGCAGCGCTGTACACGAGAGCATTCAAGGAGCACTTTACTTCCAGGACCGCGTGAGTCTAAACCTGCCTTATCCAGGATTTCCACCATTTCAAGTTTCTTTCTGCACCCCTGGTGCCTGCAGTATGTGTGCAGCCTTATGGAGACTCACTTAGAGCAAACAGCAGAGGAGATCAAAGACAAATATGAAAACAATCAGGTTAAAGTCATAGGCAAGGAGTCCATGCCAGAAGCAAAAACAGCGTGACACACCTACCGCTCTCCTCAGAGCCTGGGGACCTGGCCTGTTCTTGTGGCAAAAAGCAGCTGTACATTCAGGTAAAATGTTTCTTGCCAAAAACAAGCTTGCTGAAGGAGACATCCACTTTGAATTCATGGTTATAATGGAAAGGAACATCATGATCTTTAGGCAGAATTGAAAATTCAACCATTCTGACAGTGTATTTGTCTGCGCCACGAAAAAGCAACTGCTGCTCATCCCCCGATTTGGGTGGAACATCGGCACCATCAGCTTCATAAAGCCCCTTGATGTAGAGCAGACTCAGCCAGCTCTCCAAAGAAGAGAAGCTTGACAGAACAAAATCATCCAGCCTTTTTTATCTACGCTTTATTGGTAATTGCAAAGAGCAGAACCAGTGTAGTTATTTTCTGCCTCCAAGTGGCTGTGCTAATGGGCTGATCCATGCAACTAGAAGATTTCAGAGGACAGATCGGCTGCTTCTGGACTGACTGGTTTTAGTATCCCTGGCATTGCATGCTTCAAGCACGGTGGAGCATCAGTAAGCACTTCCAGAAATGAATATCGAAAAGTTAACAACTGCATTTCCCAAGGCAGGCTTAAGCTCACTCAGATCAATGCAGAGTAGGTTTCTCCCAAGCCTGACCCCTGAGGAGGCATCAGCAGATTCTGGACACCCTCAGGAGACAGCAGTCAGTTGTGGGGCGGGGGGTAGCCATTTACATACACACTCTGCACCTTCAACCACTTCCACACATGAAGCATAAAAGAGAAGTTAATTCCTCTTTTGCCTCCTTTGTAACATATTATAAACTCAAATCCTCTTTAACCTAGCAAGCTGATGAGCAAGGACGCTTAGTAGAGGCAAACTAACACAATTCTGCATTGGATGGAACCGAGAGCTAGTATTCACTAGTACTTTAAGAAAATGAAATATTCAGTTTCTTCATCTTCCTTCCTTCCTTTCCTTTAGCTAAGGCAAAAGAACTGAACCTCCTCCCTTAAAGCCACATTAGAGGTGTCATTTACTTTTTTTTTTTAATAACAGTGTCAATTTAAGCACCTCTTCATCCTCCCTGCTCCCTATCCCATTCTTTTTGTTTTGTTGTTAGAGAAACAGGATCCAGGCTTGAAAAAAATACGCATCCTAAATTCTGGATGACATCTTTCACCTGATCCCATTGACATAACTGAGGACAGAGGCAAGCGACAGAAGCTGTATCTCCACAGAAACCAAAGGAACAAAAGAAGGGAAGCAAGTATTCTCAGGCGGGACTTCCAAATGTCATTTCACACATTCTCCAGCAAAACCTGAGAGGTCATTTGTGGCATTTTCGGAGAGAGATGAGGAGCACTGTGTTCACTTCTTCCTCACAGCCTCTATGTATGCTCTACACCTAATTATTTCCCAAGTCTTGATCACACTTAAGGATAGTTCCAAACCAGGTATGAGCCTGATTTCCAGATATCTCTAAACCAAAAAATAAAACTGAGGCGAAAAAGCAGATTCAGCCAAGTGAGCACACCAGTTCAGCTGAGCGTGCCAGTTTTTAAAAGGCACCAAATTCAGACCCTGCCCTCCTTAATTAAAAGCTTTGCTTTGCCTTGCCAACGGAGAAATTTGACAGCCATTAACTACCCTGCACCAGAAATAATTCTGCAGGCAACAGACGTACGAAACAGCAGCAGTGAGTTACTGTAACACATTGCGAGGAGATATTTCTTCCTGGAAGTCGAGTGCAAGGTTGTATTCCCAACCCCAGCAACAAACAGCCTCTACTTTCTCCTCTCACTTCCCACCACCTCCACTCCTTCCCACACGTCGTCCGCAGGGCTGTGTTGGTACAGATGTTCCCGCAGCCACGCGGCGAGCCCCGGCGCTGTTCTGATCAGCCTGGAAGATAACACAGCAGGGGAGGGAAAAAGGGACTGTGATCTGGTTCAGCACGAGGCCAGGCCAACAGCTGTGCTGGCACAACACAGCGAGCAGGAGCTGTTTATGCACCCCGTCACGGTCCGGATCGAGTCTCCATCGCCCGGGGGGTGGCTTGCTGATACCAGGCTAACCGGGTGTCACACCATCACAGGAAGGTCACCCTTCCTCGCCTCTACCCCGTGCCCCAACGTTGCCTTGTCCCCGTCTGACTCCGCAGCGAGCGAGCTGAGGGCACCGAGCTTGCCAAGCTAAACGTGCCAAAAAGTCGTTTTTTCTGTCTGTTCAGCTTTCTTGATCGACTCGCCACAGGATCAGATAGGCACCCGTGCCCGCGTAGAGCCCCTAGGTCAGGTTAGGCGCGAGTATGGTACCACCACCTCACACCCACGTGCCTGCCCGACGCCACGTCCCCCTCCTTGCGCAGGAGCGGCGGCGCAGCCTGCGCTCAGGGGCACCTGGGAGGCTCCCTATTTGAGACTGCTGGTAGTCTTTGGCCTCCTCTTGACTGTTTAAAACCGGTTCCTATCTAGCCTGGCTAACAGAAAAATCTCTTGTTTGGATTCAGGTGTAGCTTTGTAGCTGGCAGACACACCACAGCCTGCCAATTCTCATGTTTTCCAAGCTTATCTTCTTAAGCTAAACAGCAAGGATGGAATAAGGCATCAAGGTAGAAAATCCATGCATCCCTCCGGCACCATGAAAAGTGAGACGCATCCACAGCACTAATTTCCCAACCTAGAGCATTACCTGATTTTATGTATTTGAGGATTTACCACTAATCTGCTCCTCAAAAAAACCAATCACACGACAACCAGCAAAAGAGTGAACATATAGATGCCATCCCATGCACGCATTGTACGCTTCAGCTCTCCAGTAACTGAATCTGCACAAAGCAGTTAAATACAGACAGTTAAATGCTGTCAAGCAGAGCCAAAATTTCACGATGTACCTTGCACACAAAGCGCACATCATACACAATCTAAGCTTCCAATTTTGTTTTGTCAAGAGAGTACATTTCTAACCCTTCTGGCTGTGAAGATAGCCTTGGAAACACAAGCCTTGATATCTGCTCAAGTCCGTAGACTGTTGGAAACAGTGACTCATACGTGAATTCCCACCACCCATTAATCTCAAAGCGTAAGCACTTATGCAGCAATAATGGTGTTTTAATGTCCTGGCAAAAATGGGAAAAAAGGTTAGCAGAATTTGGGAGTGACTGTCAGGAAATGAAGATAAAGACGATGCTTGGAGAACAGCAAGAACAAGGAAGGGACAGGAAAAAAGAAGTCATAAGTTATGAAGCACAGCTCTCCAAGCCAAACGGGAGTTCAGCTACCACCTGTTTCCAAAAGCCACGTTTTCCCACTCATCTCCACGCAATATCCCTCAAAACAACAGTAGATCTGTGGCTGACTAAATACAAAACCCTCCTCCTTTACATACCCAGCCAGAGACCTCAGTAAAACCACAGTGGGCTTCAACCCCACTCTCGCACTTTGGCAAGCTCTTAAAAGTTCTAGACGTAACCTCAGCGTGCCTATAACGCTGTACCTCCAGACCCGGATTTAACCTCCGCAGGACTGAATGCCAGCCTCTGGTCAGCAGCTACCTCCAGAATATTTTAAGTGGTTAGAGCAGCACATTGAGCTTGTTTGTGAAAGACTGAATACTCCTGTCAGCTCCGTCAAACTGACTAGAGCCCTAATGCTTACAAGAAAACTGCCCAGCTGCCTATTAGGCAATTGACCAAGAATATCCAGTTTTTCCTGAAAAAGGGTACTCTCTGGACAAAAAGGGAAGCATTTTATTTCTACCATCTCCAACTTAATCAAGTTACTGTTTCGGATTTTTTTCCAGCAAGAATTGTGTAGCTACATGAAAGTAGAGATTTTTCTCATCCAGTTAAAGAGCAATCCAGAATTCAGGCTTACAGTTAATAACTTTTTGCTCCATTTTTCAAGTACAAAATTCATAAGATGACTTAACACCCAAACCCCAGCTTTCCAACCACTTAAACTACTTAGCAGCACTCAGCTAAAATGTACATTTTAGTTAGACACCTTTTGAAAATTTTATTCTATTTTTATCTTGCATATCTCATTGAAGTGACAGGATATTTACAAATACCTATTTTTAGATATGGTATAAATGGTCTAAATGAGAACGTTCTCAAACTCAGTAATTGTTTCCAATATTAAAGCAAAATGAGTTAGAACATGTCATTGGACATTACAGTAACAGTAAGAGCCCAACTATTGCTCAATCTGACGGAAACAGATGTCTTTCAGGAATCTTAATTTTCAGTATTTTGGAATACTGAATGCAAGCAACTAGCGTAGACATATGCAGACAGCTAGCAGTACAAGGACACGGCTGTTTTACTACCCCACTTATGCTTAACATGGAATTGTTAAGAATTTTAACTTTGTTTTTAAATTTTTAATTTTTTAAGAACTGTTTTTCAGTGCAGAGTTCCTTTGTTCAAGCTTCTGCTGCATAAATACATACATTATGGGTATTACCTCTACCATTCACATGATTTCCAAGTTAATACTAATACACCAAAGGGAAATATTTAACATCTAGATATGCACTATGTGTTGCAGATACAAGACAAATGCAATTTCCATCCACAGAAAAACAATATTGCAACAATTTTATTTCCACTGTAGTTCTTAAGGTGTCCATGCCACTCCGCAGAGACAGCTTCACAGTTTATGAAATGCCTAACACAGATGGACTTCCCAAATTTAAACCAGGGAAGTCCACCCACACCTGCAGTGCATTTCTGCAGATGTCCCTGTACAACCTCACAAGTAGCTGGAGACTAGCGCAGATACGTCCAAGCACATTTCATCTTAGTCCCTGGAAGTATTCCCTGATAATAAACTTGCGTATGTAAAATTAAGCACAGATTTATCAAAAAGAGGTTTGGCCCTTGAAGAGGGGACAGAGAGAATGGTTTGCACCTTAAAAAAAAGAGGTGGGTTACAGGTAAGAAAACCGAGCTTACAGAGCTGACAGTAAAACTTCACGTACAACCAAACATTGCTATCAAAGCTTTAAGTTGAGGGGATTATATTCTGCTGTCTAAAATCACAGTCTTTTCAAAAGGCCAAGATTGTGGGAGATCTTAAAGACAGTATTACCTTCTCGGGGATGAAGAAACAAAAGTGATAGAAGTGAAATAGTAATTTGGAAATAATAATAATAATAATACCACACTATGCAGAATAGTTTTCATGCACAGACTGCAGTAATCCTTTACTTTAGCTTGCAATGTTTCATACAGATTCACTGACCTGCACAATTCAGTAAAAAACAAATTAATTGAGGGATAGTGGTCACCAACAAAACCAGGTGATACCAGCCCAACAGCTTGAGGCATATACTAACACCATGTCTCTGTATAGTGATAAAACATTTACACAAGTGAAGCATTCACCATGTGAAAGGGAGAACTGCTAATTAATGCTTACATCCAGATAAATTGCAGAGGAAGAGTCTGACATGTGCAAACAGCCACTTTGGCTTATTTAAGCTGATGAGTCACATGATTAATTGTCATACTTTGCATTGTTCAGATAAGGTGTAAAGGTACAAACAAGGAAGAACCTACCAGGACTCTCTACCCGCTTGTAGTGGTAGGGATTGATGCAAACCTCCTTCTGTTTTGAACCAAAGGGAAACTCGCAGCATTCCAGTGGTTTCAGTTCGTGATGGCTCTGCAGGTCCGGCCAGCGCCACACTCTACAGTAAATTACATGCGGTAGCCCTTTCCGGTGTGAAACCTGAAGCCTGCCGTCCAAGGAACGAGGAATTGTGACACAGTTGCTGGGCTGACCAGGACAGCTTAACGCTTTTTCCAGCTCCTCCATAGCACCTTTTTTCTTCTTCAGTTTTTTCACTAATGCATCAACAGCTTTCTCTGCCCATTTTTCTTCTTCGTCCCCCTGCTTCCATCCCAACAGCCTCTTCACTGCTGGGCTGGTGAAGGAGAATAAACTTGTCACATTCATGGTGACCCCACCGTGGCGATACCACAGAACCAAGCAGGAGAGACTGTCCTGTTCTTCCACCACCACCAGGGTACAGCGGATTATGTCAGTAGTCAAAAGCAGCCTGTATCAAACAATTCTGGTCCTTTCTCCTCAGTCCTCCAGTCCCAGGAAGGCAGCGCTGACATCCCCCCTTGACATACGTGACCTTCTCATTATTCTAAACCCTTCCGGCCGAGAACCTGCAGGAGAGTATCAGAGGGAGAGAAAAAAAAGGATTTTAGCTTTTAAATTAACATACAGCAGTTAAAAACATCCCCCACAACCCGCAGAAGTGGTGTGACCAAAAACCAACCAACAACAAAAAAAACAACAACAAAATGTTGACAGCCTCCAGAACTGGACTCCAGGCACATCTGATGAAGACTTTTAAGCAGCAGGGCCTGCTAAAAAAAATCATTCCCTCCCCAAAACAGCCCTGAATAAATGAGATGATCACCCTGGAAAATAATGACACAGCATAAACAAAACCAAAAGAGGCTGGGGAGGCGGGTTAGCAGGAGAGGGCAAGGGGTAGAGGTAGGTGGTGGGACAACTCCACATCAGCTCAGTTCCCTCATGCAATTTGCTGGGTGGCCTTGGTGATTTTTGTGCCATGCAGCAAGGGGGACAGCAACTGCATTTGCCAGCTTCAAACAATACTTCTGCTCGGTGCCCAAGCATGGCCTCAGTTAGTACCGTGAGAAGCTCGATAGAAAAAGCCAAAACACAAGACGACATGGCTGTATTCCCACATATACTCCACAAAAGGGCAAGGGTCCTATATTAGAAATTTAGCTCACATTAAATCTAGCCTAAAGCAGTCCCTCAAATTTCATCTTTCACCATTAAGTGTGAAGGGCACTCCCCTCTGCCTATCAGCTGTCGCAACCTTAACCAGCAACGTGTCCCAAGGAACCAGTGCAAGATCACTAGCGCTTTTTTTTTAAAATTTATTCTGGAGAGCAGCTGGAAGCAATATGCCCCAACAGCATTGTCCTACCCAGCCCTCTCCAAACTGCCAGGGCTGCAGCTCAAAAGTCACTGCGCTAGACTTGTGCATACCACGATCTGAAAGAAAACCAGTTCAGCTTCACCTCTGACTTTCTTTGAGGAACAAACCAAAAAAGAAGAAAACTAGGAAGATCCTTGCCCTCACTCATCTCATATGAGAAAGAAAACTCCATCTCCCCACCCCACCGAAAAGCTCTCACAGGTCATAAGCAGACTGTGAGGGAAAGATATCGTGAACTTACTTCACTGATTACATCCTGACCTTCCCGTTGCAATGCCTGCCTGATGTATTCAAGGACACATGAAGGAGCGGGAAGGAAGAGGAAGTCCTGATAAGAAGATTTTAGATGGCACAGTGGTCCTCGAGCTGGGAGACGTGGAACGCGGATGAAGCGATAGATGAAGAAGGAGAGGAACTCCACATATGAAGGAGCCCCTGCTGTGAGCAGCAAGTTTCGTACTTGTCCGGGCTGGGAGCAGGCAAAAGGCTCTTTCGGGGGAAGTAGGAGAGACCCTGCACTGGCAGGGAGAGGAAAATGAGACAAAGAGCACTAAACCACCGATTTTCAAACAGAGCACGAAGACAGACAGGAAACGTATCCTGGACTGGATACCAACAGGTTGCAGAGGAAGGGGGAAGGGGAAAAGGATATGAATGTTTTTGTTACCATCAGAAAGACACAAAAAATCCCAACCAACCAGCAACCTACACACATACAGAATAGGTGTCAGCACACTTGCATTAGACAGAATTTCACAGTTATACTAAGAAAAGATTGCAGATCTTAAAATAGTAAATGCTATGCCACACTTATCCTCTTGAGTATCATGCATTGTAATGGTTTCAGTGTACCACTATACTTGAAGTACTTTAAGCTGAAAACCATCCACTTGATTCAAATTAATTTGTCACTAAAACAATTATCTAATTGCAAAGGTTCGGTTTTATTAGCCTGAATGCATAAACTACATTTATGTGAATAATGATTATGGACTAAGACACAGACCGTGTCTACCTGCACTTCGTACTGGTACTTCCCATTCCTTTTATGCTAAGAATTGTATTTGAAATAATAACGTCAATGCAAGGGCAAATTTAAGAATTTATTTTGTTACCTGGGCATGTGCTATACTGTTAAATGAACTGAAACTCCATTACTGTCACTGACTGTACCCCAGGTATACTCTATCCTTACACGCACTGTAAAGTGCTCTATTAAAATGCTGTGCTAATTTAAGAACCGTATTACCAGAACCGTATTACCAGAACCGTATTACCAGAACCGTATTACCAGAACCGTATTACCAGAACCGTATTACCAGAACCGTATTACCAGAACCTGTGCTTCAAATGTATTTGTAACAGACTTATTCTCAACTCATACATAATCTGTATCTCAATCAATATTCTAAGTACCTTTTTTATGTATCCTTCAAACAAAACATGCAAGTTCCACACACAAGTCACCAACTAATCAACTTCACATCCATTCAAATTAAACAAAAAAACATTTAAGAGACTTGAATTGAAGTTCTAATAAAAAAGAAAGTACAAAGTCTAAATCATTTGAGACTTGAATTGAAGTTCTAATAAAAAAGAAAGTACAAAGTCTAAATCTGAATCCAAACTTCTTTCAACATTGATAATGAATGCAGACATGGTTCTACCTAGACCTGACCCATTTCCACCAAGCTACTTTAAAAATAAGTGGCCAACCTACTTGCTGTAAAAAAGAAAAAAAAAGTCCCATCTATTAAGACTGTATGTTTATACAGTGCCTGAAAATGCAACCCTAACATGAGCTAGTACACAAGTTCTGCAAAGACTAAGACAACATTCAGATGCTGCCCAAGTACTCAGACCATAGGAACAGATTTTCCAAAGTTTTTGGACCAAATCCTGCAACACACGCATGTCCTACTCCCACAATCATACACTCCAAAACATATTTCACCATCACAATCAAAGGTATTATCTTAACAGCTGGCACCTCTGTAGCAACAACTGCGGCAAGAAATACACTGGGAGCGGGAAGAGTAGCATTAGGTACAGTACTTGTAGATATGCTTGGAAGTAACACAGCTCAGCAGGACCTAGCCGGCCACCAGCCTTCAGCCCAGAGACTCC